>NC_138727.1:61214383-61407471 GCF_965113295.1 Leuciscus leuciscus
GGTCCTTTGTCCTCTCAGGGTCTGGTCGCTCTTCAAACAGACTGTCCGGCATTTCCTAATTTCTCAATTCTTACAGCCGGGTAAACATTTCATTGGCGTTCTGTTCTGACATGATGCACTTTTTCTTAGCATGTACGCCCCGAAGCGCACACTGTCAAACAGCGCCAAACTGAACTTATGTAGGGTCCGACCCATCTGCTAGCGATGGAAAAAAATACGCAAAACAAGCCACTTTGAAATGTTGCTGTTTTCATGAATACCCCCCCCCCCCCCCGATTAAAAAAATTTGGATGACCCTCCCCTCAACAAAGAATAAAAACACATGACCCTCCCCTATTTTCCTCCGGTGGTCCATTCCATAAATACCGAACGGTCCCTTTCTCCATTGTTTTTGCCTGAAATGATTACATTGTTTCAATTAATACATTTTTAGCTAACTGTGATTTTGTATGTACATTTCTGAAATGCATAACTTAGACAGTTTCCTCTGATAACAGATCACTCTAAATTGTAATGTGGACTCGTGTATTTCCTGTAAAGCTGATTTGAAACGATGTGTATTGTGAAAAGCGCTATACAAATAAACGTGAATTGAATGCTGTATTATAGATATATGTTATGCTGATGTGGGTCAGAATGGCTCCTCCTCTTCCTCTGATCTTCTTTCTGCTCATGATTCACGGTGAGTCTCTCTTACATTCACATTAGAAACACTCTGGGGCCAGTTGTTCAAAAAGTTTAATCTGGATCAGAATGATCTGGATTTGGAAATCCCATATTTTGCTATCCAGGATCAGGTAATCCATCTTACTTTTGTGCCGGTTTTTCAAAGCAAAATTGGATTGAATCACCCTGATCTGGATGTAAACTTTTTCCGATTACCAAATCTGGATTACTGGTTCTCTACAGAAGCCCCAAAGGGACATGGTCATGTAAAAAATCTGAGATAAAAAAAAAAATATATATATATATATATATATTTCAATGCTTTTGCATTCCCTCAGAAAAGTTTTGTATAGCGTTCACCAAAAAAAACGTTGTGTTCGCTTGCAAAGATCTTTTGACTGGTTCATCTTTTATGATTGTGTCAATGTAGTTTATAAACAGTGATAAAACACTTTGAATTAAATATAATATTTTTGTTTGATTTTTACAGCTGTTTGAGGATTATTTAATGGCGCCAAAATCTCTTTTTTACTTTACAGTAGGCTACCGAAAGGCTTAATTCAGTATGTAGCCTAATGTCTACTTCTAATGTATTACTTTAACAGTTAAGCTAATCAAAAGCAAAATAAAAATATGAGTGTGTGTGTGTATATTACATGATACAAATGTTGTATTTTTACCAATTTGAAAGTTTTACTACATTTTCTTCCTGGAATCCACCTTGAAATCCTACCCCCTGTTGGGATCAGGATAATCCTGTTTTTTTGGATCAAAGTTATCCAAATCCTACTGACAAGTTTTGAACAACACAAACTGAAGGTTTGATCCAGATTAAAACTAGGACTGGATTCCGTGATCTAATCTGATTTCAGATTCCTTCTTTCCCTTTTGAACAACACATTTTCAAGATTTGATCCAATCCGATAACCAAAATCCGATCAGATTAGCTTTGAACAACTGGCCCTGGATGTTTTATTTAAGGCCTCATGAGCGGCTGATCTGCACTTTCTTCTGTCCTGTTCTCACATATTTCTCTCTGAAACAGGAAGTTTGTGTTGAACTTGTCAAACGCTCCTTTTAGAAATGTCCAATAGTCTTTTGCTACTTGCTAGTCAGTGTCACATGGTTTAGGGGGAGGGACTTTCTCAAAGTTCAGAGCTTTTGATTGGACAAAAATCACTGTAGCAGCAGATCATGAATATGTTTGGCTCATGTTCTCAGAAGTGAATGTGTACATGTTAAATATGTATCATGTCAAAGGAGTTCACTAGCATAAATGAGCTCTGAGCTGATAGATAAGAACTAAAAGCCACAAAACTAATATTTTGATGTCATTGGGTATTTAATAAATCAACTTTGATTATTTTTGTCTTATTTGTCATATATTTCCTTATTTGAGAGTGCGTCATGTTGTTTGTGGCTGATTTCTTGGTTCTCTCTTCACTCCTCTGTCTCTGTACGTTTACTTCTGCTTTTCTGAGTTCTCACACTGAGACCATTTATTCACATTTATCACTCCCATAGCTTCTGAGAAGATGAGCTTATATTTCCTGTGATGAGTCATGTTTCCAATAGTAATACAGTATTGTCATGGTCCAGTGTAACTGATAAAACAATATTTTAATAAGTACACTCTAATAAGAGTTGTGTTAAAAATGGCACATGTAGTGTGTGTGCTCAGGCACAACACATGTGCTTTATAAACACACAATTATAGCACCCAGAAACATTTTTATATTGAAAAGTCAAGGGTCAAGAGCACAACTAAAGCAAACGCTAACCACCATCATGGTGACTTTAAAATGCAAAAAATTATTTCTTTAAATCGGAAATTAAATAAAGTAAATCTGGTTAGTTTAAGTGAAGCTGGTAATAAGTGTACGGCCATGCATTTCACTTTTTTGTCTGGCAAAATTATTATACATTT
Source organism: Leuciscus leuciscus (assembly GCF_965113295.1). Lineage (NCBI taxonomy): Eukaryota > Metazoa > Chordata > Actinopteri > Cypriniformes > Leuciscidae > Leuciscus > Leuciscus leuciscus. The sequence goes on from NC_138727.1 coordinate 61,216,977, forward strand.
TGAGTATATTGTTGCTTAAATTGTTTTATCGGCACCTTGCCACATAATGAACAAGGTCGATGTCCCAGTTCAACAATAGTCACCTAACTAACTTGTTCCCCTAAACTAGCTTACTTCCTGCGCAGGAATGATGGACAAACAGACTTCAGCAAATGTCCTTTGAATGCTTTAATCACGGCCAGGAGATCTTCCCGAGCAGTTCTCAGGGAATCTCTCCCAAGAAGCAAGGCGGGAGGATCTCAGACACATTCCATTGAGAATCCCACTAGATAACATGTTTGATACAACAGTTTTTATAGAATCAAGACAACAAATAAGATTATAGTGACTAACATGTCACCTTCAATATGATTGGTTCAGTTGGTTCAAAAGCCCCAAACTTTTCCCTCTGTCACTGGTACAAGCAAACTCTATTTTTGTGATTACTCTTTACATGGAACTAGTAATCTAGTTTCACACACACACACACACACTCTGAGTGAGAGAGAGGGGGGGGGGGGGGCTCTTCATAACACAGGCCACCAGCGGCTCACAGATAAAGCAGAAAATGATCCAGATCTGTGATCATAAACTTCTCATATTTCTCCTGCTCATCATGTCAGGTAAGAGTTTATTCTGTGTTTCTGGGTCTTTCTAAAACAGCACCTGTTCTCAATCAGGTCCATGTTTGCTCTGAGCTGAGTTTCTCTCTCTTATGTTTTTAGTCTTGGCGTGTGAGACGACGGAGATCTTGACTTTCACTGGTTATGAAGGAGGAAAAGTTGAAATACGCTGTCCCTATGAGTCTGGATATGAAGAGCAGAATAAGTATCTCTGCAGAGGAGAGTGTCTAGTAAGCCTAGTGAAAGATATTTATAAAGACATTCCTGTTGAATCTGGATCTCCAGCTAAAGACAGGAGATTCTCTCTGACCGATGACAGAACGACCCGCATCTTCACCATCACCATCACTGATCTGAGAACAGAGGATCAAGGCAAATACTGGTGTTCTGTCAGGACAGGACAGGGAAAACTTGATAAATACACAGAGATTAACCTGGAAATTAAACCTGGTAAGTCAGAATATTCTGTATGAGTGAAGTGGACAGTGCACATAGATATGGTGTAAAACACATATAATCATAACTAATATATCAGTAACATCAGAGAGGTCTGTGTGTGTCTGAGAGAGCGCTGTATCACGTGTTGTAAAGATGTAAAGAGGCGAGATGACAGAAACCACAGTATTCTCTGTAGATGATGATGAGCGAGTGTGTTCACACCACATACACTGACCCGCATCACTTCCTCACACACAACACTGTCTCAGTTATGGAGAAATCGCTCATTCAAAACACAAAGTATACATTATCTGTACACAAAAGTTCAGGTCTTTCTGTAGTAAAATACCTTTTCATTTTATATTTTTTCCATTATCAGTCTTTGTTAACAGAGAAGCCGTTCACACCAAAACACAGCTGACATGATTTACATTAGATTACCCAGTCAACACGTTGATCTCACAGTGATCTCTCCATATGACCACAATGTGAGTTCACAGTGAGCTAAAAGTGTAACCTCACAGCGCACTCGCTGTGTGCTCATTTTATGGCCACAATATGAGGTCACCCCAGCTATAAATGTTATTGGATTTGAACATTTTAGTTGAAAATGAAAATTAGGTTGACGTCTAAACATTTGATGTCAGGCTCCAACTTCATTAAACAACTCCACAAACAGCATTACCAGCTTCACTTATTACTAACCAGACTGACTTTATTTCTGTCAGACGTCTACAGAAGTTTTTATTGAGAATTAACAGGTGTTTAACTCTGTGTTTCATTTGAAGTCACCATAACAGTGATTAGTGTTTCCATTAGTTGGGCTCTTAACTCTTATTACATCTTTTGTCTTTTTTGGCAGCTGTGACAGTGTGTTTGTCAAACACATTTGCAGCAGCAAAGAAAGCTAAAGTGAAACGAGATCAGGTGATGATGGTTACCTGTTGATGGTTTTATATTCATCATGAAATAACCTGTTTCACTGAGGTATTCAAATTGTTGACTGGGAGTGCCTCTCCATATTAAACTGGTTAAATGTAAATTAATTTAAACTTAGCCTGCGGTATAAATGAACAGTGTTGATCCTAGATATTGTTTTTCTGCGATCGTGACGACCGCAACATGAGGCTTCTCCCGCTTGTTTGTGATCTGTAAACCCTCGCTTCCAAATTAATCTTGTTACCCACCATATTTAGTTTATAATCTTTTATCCCTCCATGGCATATTTAAGTCCCACTTGAATGCTCCTTGACGAGAGGTGGTCCTTCTGCGTCCAAAATTTATCAAAAACGTCTTGGGACAAGGTTTTCACACTGACAGCTGTCATTGTAAGACAGTTAGCTCATTGTAAGACAGTTAGCCACTCCGTTTGTTTGTCCGAGTTAGCAACCGTAACTAAGGGGGCGGAGCTTACCGATAGGTCAATTTCTGGTCATCTCCTCACATGGTGACATTGATTATCATACAACAGGTCAACAAACAAAACGTGTATTTTAAACACAGTACTGTCAGTACTTACTCTATTTTGCAACAAAATAATAGTTCCAACGAAAGAGAAAAGCAGAACTACAGCACACACTGGTGTTTCGTAAACAATTCTGCAGCTTTGAAAAGAATTGTGAGTCTATCATTGAATGATTCATTTATAAATACAGCTAGTTGCTTTGTTACTGAATGTAAGGATGACTCAATGACTCACTCATTGAGAAGACAGTGACTTACTGGTTTTAGTGTAATATAAGTTAAAGTATCACTTTGGTTTTACCGTCATTGCATATTGCTCTATTGAACATTTTTCATTGAAAACATTTTTTATTTCATAAAGTTATGCATAAAGTAAAAAAAAAAAAAAACACTGGGAAATAAATTTATGGGGCAAATATTGTCCCTTAAAGGAACACTCCACCGTTTTTTGAAATAGGGCTTATTCACCTTCTTTCCTACATTTAGATAGGTGGGCAAATGCATTTTTGTCTCGTTGTGAATACGCAGGCCACAAGAAGTAATTCGTTTTTTTAGTTTTTTTTTTATATTACTTTTACTCAGGACATGCTAGCTGGCAACAAAGGATTACATTCATTATGCTAAGCTAAGCTAGCGCCGACCCTGTCAAACTAAAACAATGCATGCACTGAGACAAAAATGCATTTGCCCACCTATCTAAATGTAGGAAAGAAGGTGAATAAGCCCTATTTCAAAAAACGGTGGAGTGTTCCTTTAATGGAAAAGGTATGACTCAAGTCTAAGTGGAAGAGAGGGGGTACGCACGAGGAAATCACTGAAATCTTGCTGAATCCACAATCTTGCTGAAATTGCTGCTTAGTAAAATAGTTATTTTTTAGGGGTCAAAATAATACTTAATAGTTAAGTTTTGCAGTTTATTATATTATTGTCTTCATGCTGATTTCTGTCATTGCAGGTATAAATATAACGCCGCTGGAAGGATGCAACGTAAGTTGAGTTTCTGAAATTGAAGCTGTAGAGACTCACAGCTCCTATCAATAATAGTCCAAACTGAAGCAGTGCAATAACATGTGCATGTTAGATATGTGTGTAATCTGAAATATGAATGTGCTTTTCTAATAATTGCTGATGGTTTATGGGGCATTCAGTCCATATAAGCTGTGAATACTCTGCATACACTCTAAAAAATGCTATGTTGGCTTTAATTAACTTTTTTATGTCAACAGGTCCCACATAACTAGGTTACGTTGGATTTATGTAACATTATTTATTTCAATTAACTTAAGTTAATTACATAAGGTTAATCCAATGCCGTTTAGTTGAATAAGGTTAACAGTCTTAATTTTGTCCAACACAATTAAGTTAATTAAGGCAAGGCAAGGCAAGGCAAGTTTATTTATATAGCACATTTCATACACAATGGCAATTCAAAGTGCTTTACATAGAAGAAAAAAAAAAAAAAAAAAATTCAAACAAATAAAATATAGTACAGTACAAACAGTCGGACGAACATTGGCACAGTGCTCATTCAGTAAATGCATAGCTAAACAGAAGTGTTTTGAGTCTGGATTTGAAAGTGACTACAGTAGGAGCACATCTGATCTCTTCTGGAAGCTGGTTCCAGCTGCGGCTGGCATAATAGCTAAAAGCGGACTCACCATGCTTAGAGTGAACCCTTGGTATTTCTAGCTGATATGATCCTAATGATCTGAGTGATCTGTTGGGCTTATATTCAGTGAGCATATCTGCAATGTATTGAGGTCCTAGGCCATTGAGTGATTTATATACCAGTAATAATACTTTAAAATCAATCCTAAATCTAACTGGGAGCCAGTGTAAAGACCTGAGGACTGGTGTGATATGTTCATATTTTCTGGTTCTGCTCAGAATCATGGCGGCAGCGTTCTGTATGAGCTGCAACTGTCTTATGGTCTTTTTGGGAAGGCCAGTGAGGAGTCCATTACAATAATCCACCCTGCTGGTGATGAAAGCATGAACAAGTTTCTCTAAGTCTTGTTTGGAAACAAAGCATCTAATTCTTGCAATATTTTTCAGATGATAGTATGCTGATTTAGTTATTGCTTTGACATGACTACTGAAACTAAGGTCTGACTCTAGTGTCACACCAAGATTCCTGACTTGATGTTTAGTTGTTTGACCCCTAGAGAGAAGGTATGCGTTCACCTTGAGAACTTCATCTTTGTTTCCAAACGCAATGACTTCAGTTTTGTCTTTGTTTAATTGAAGAAAGTTTTGACACATCCAACTGTTGACTTCATCAATGCATTAGCACAAGGAGTCAATGGGGCTGTAATCGTTAGGCGATAGGGCTAAGTACAGCTGTGTGTCGTCTGCATAGCTGCGGTAAGAGATTTGGTTCTTTCTCATTATTTGGCTCATTGGGAGCATATACAGGTTGAACAGGAGTGGCGCAATAATTGAGCCTTGAGGGACTCCGCATGTCATGGATGTCCACTCAGACTTATGGTCTCCTATACTCACATAATAACCTCTCCCATCTAAGTATGACCTGAACCATTTTAGGATTATCCCAGAAAGCCCCACCCAGTTTTCCAGCCTGTCTAGAAGTATGTTATGATCGACAGTGTCAAATGCAGCACTGAGGTCGAGTAGTACCAGCACTGATAATTTGCCTGAATCAGTATTTAAGCGGATATCGTTTATTATCTTTATGAGCGCTGTCTCTGTGCTGTGGTGCGGTCGGAAACCAGATTGAAAATTGTCAAAGTATCCATTCAAGCTCAAGAATTTGTTCAGCTGATTGAAGACAACTTTTTCAATGATCTTGCCTATGAAAGGAAGATTTGAGATCGGTCTATAGTTGCTTAATTTGGTCTTATCCAGATTGCTCTTTTTCAGGAGGGGCTTGACAACTGCAGTTTTTAGGGAGTTTGGAAAACTCCCAGAGAGAAGTGAGGCATTTACCACTTCTAGAAGATCTGCTTCTAAACTGTTTAACACACTTTTGAAAAAAGATGTGGGAAGTGTGTCAAGGGCACAGGTTGATGTTTTAAGGTGCTGTACGGTTTCTTCCAACATTTTGCCATCAATTTCTTTGTAATCAGACATAGTAACTACTTTCTCAGGTGGTTTGATCTGTCTGACCTCAACGCAACTCAAGGATGTGCTGATCACCTTTCTGATATCATTGATTTTCTCAGAGAAGAAAGAAGCAAACTCACTGCACTTGTTGTCTGAGAGCATTTCACTGGGAATCTGGATTGAGGGGGTTGTCAGTCTCTCTACAGTAGCAAAAAGAGTGCGTGTGTTGTTTAAATTGCTGTTTATAATATTTGAGAAGAAAGTCTGTCTAGCTTTGCCTAGTTCCATATTGAAAGCATGAAGGCTGTCTTTGTAGATGTTATAATGGACTACAAGTTTTGTCTTCCGCCACATGCGCTCTGCTTTTCTGCATTGTCTTTTCATAATTAAGTTCAATTATCCTAAAATTCATATTTTTACATTCAACCAAAACAAATAATCCAGTGTTAAATGAACTCTCATGTGAGTTAAATTAACACTCAAGAGTGTTAAAGTTAATGAGCTAATTAAGTGATTCATTAGTGATGATTGAGTATTATTGAAGACACCTGATGTTAACAAGCAGAATCACTGAAGTGTATCACAAATCACAAATTGTAAGTTACCATTATGGTGATAGGTGTTTGCTTTAGTTGGGCTCTTGACCCTTACATATTTACTTTAAAGGGGTCATGAACTGGATTGTTTTATTATTTTATAATGTTGCCTGGGGTGCCCTTATAATGTTAGTATGATTTTTACATCAAAAATTGTCATAATTTATAAATACATGCCATTTTTCCAAGCCTGATTTCAGCCTCAGATTTGAACGCTCTGTTTTAAGGGGCGTGTCTGCTGTGAGACTGCAGTGCAAACACCCACTGCTGTGATTGGCTGGCATGCCTGCATATGAAATAGTTAGTATTACATGAACTCTCTCGAAAACTTTTACTACGTTTTTACTATTACAGCTATCGAGATTAACAAATCGTGAAAAGTATCGTTTAAAGCATTATATTTAAATCTATTCCATCACATGAATGGTTGCAGCATGATGAGCACTGACTGAGCAGATGACAGACAGTCTGTTGATCGCGTGAAAAAAGATCTCATTATTGCAATGCAATTTTTGCACTCTCACAATGCAAACACGATGTGAATACACAGTAAGAGCTTCGTTGTGTAGTGTAACAGTGTCATTATTTCATCACGAGTTTGGTAAGTGTCCAGATAAGCTCTCGCGGCTCGCTGTGCTGTTTGATTGACAGCTTGGGCGATTGGAAAGGGATCGTTCTTTGATCGCTTTCTGTATATAATTTAATAACAGTTTAAAAAAGATTATTTTCATAATACTACGAGAAATTATGTGAAGTTGATCGTTTAGTCACTGATGCATAAATAGTATACGATTTTAAGAGAAATATCTGAACTTGAATAATTACACAGAAATCACTGATCGGAGATCAGGCATTAGAATACACATGGTTACTTACATGTTGCTGGCAGATCCGTGTCGGGAAATTGTGATTGACTGATTTAATAAAGTTTAACCATGCTGGAATCCGAAGGAAGCTTATGCAGACTGTCTTCTTCCACAAACAGGCACTGCACAATATTTAGTAAACAGCATGTTTATTGCTTGGAAGTAGCTCGATCCGGTTTAGCAATTATCATGTCGTCCTATGTTATTTAGCATGTTTGGGCGAATCGGTGGGCGGGGCTAAACAGGCCGTGTTGAAGTAGGCGTTGATCTTATTTTGTGGAGGCGGTGTTTTATCGTCTTTGACGTCATAGTTCCCCACTTTGAAAAACAAGTCGTTTGCTGAGCTTGATGTCTATAAAAGCTTTTATTGGACTAACAAGGTAGTTTTCAGTTCTGAAACTTACAGGATATTATTATAATATAGTATGATGATCTCTTATATGTCAAAAGCTCAAGGAAGTTTTGATTTCTCAGTTCATCACTGATGGTTTTGGTTATGCTTTGACATAATCATGCTGTGATCTGGAAAATGAAGTTAATTGAAACAGTTGGGTTCCACGTGTTAATTACAGCAGCTCTGTGACTCCACGGCATATGATTTTTATAGTATTGTTCATATAATCCAAAATATTTAATAAACTTTGTTATGATCAAAAGATTTTTAAATGAAATTATTTAGAAACACAGATATCAATAATCAGCCTGTGAATCTCAACAATGGTGACAATAATAAAGCATGTTGCAGTGGCTGCCACCAATCACAACTCATTAATGGCTCCCATCATGCATTGCGGTATGAATAAATTATGATCTGAATTCTCTATGTAATTTACTTTTCCTAATTGAATATTCTGCTCGTCACCATTGTTGAGATGCATTGACTGAATCTTGACTTCTGTGTGTGCCTAAAAGAAAGATTTTATTTGTTTTCAAAACAACTTTTAAGAAATCCTTTGTATTATATCTAGTTCAGTGATCAAGTTCTAATGATGACTGATATAATATAACCAACACCATCAGTTTTTTTTCTCTTTGTTTATCTGTTAGTTATAACTCAGATACAACAGCCAAACAAAACTTGAAGTAAACATATAAGGGTCAAGAGCCCAACTAAAGCAAACACTGATCACCATAACGGTAATTTACAATTTGTGATTGTCTCCTTCAGTGATTCTGCTTGTTAACATCAGGTGTCTTCAATAATGTTCAATCATCACTAAATTAATCACTTAATTATCTCATTAACTTTAACACTCTTGAGTGTTAATTTAACATGGGAGTTTTTTTTTTGGTTGAATGTAAAAATATAAATTTTAGGATAATTGAGCTTAATTAACTTCATTGTTTTGGACAAAATTAAGACTCTTAAAGGGATAGTTCACCCAAAAATGAAAATTCTGTCATCATTTACTCACCCTCAAGTTGTTCCAAACCTGAATGAGTTACTTTGTTCTGCTGAACACAAAGGAAGATATTTGGAAGAATGTTTGTAATCAACAGATCTCGGTCCCCATTGACTACCATAGTAGGAAAAAAATATACTATGGTAGTCAATGGGGACCGAGATCTGTTTGGTTACAAACATTCTTCCAAATATCTTCCTTTGTGTTCAGCAGAACAAAGAAACTCATACAGGTTTGGAACAACTTGAGGGTGAGTAAATGATGACAGAATTTTCATTTTTGGGTGAACTATCCCTTTAACCTTATTCAACTAAATGGCATTGGATTAACCTTATGTAATTAACTTAAGTTAACTGAAATAAATAATGTTACATAAATCCAACGTAAACTAGTTATGTGGGACCTGTTGACATAAAGTTAATTAAAGCCAACATAGCATTTTTTAGAGTGTACAAAAGCCAATTGAAAGAATGAGTTTGTGGACTCGCTAATTAATTAACACTATAAATTACTACAAATTCCCTTGTTATTTGAGGAGTAACATAAAGCTTACATAATACAATTTTGGAAATATGTAACTTTCCGTCACTCATTTATTTGCCAAACCAGGGTTTTGGGTAAGCAGGTCCACAATAGCTTTGAAGCCTATACTCTCTGTCATCATCATTGTTCTGCATTCTCATTGTTTGCTGGCAATATGGGGATTTAATGTGCAGAGAAAGCTGTCCACGAAGCTGTCCATTTCAACCATACATTCTCATTCATCTTAAACTTTTATTCCAGTATTTCTGTGACAAAAGTTTGTTGGATACAAACACTGTCCACTGTAGCAAGCAAAATACAGAAAAGCACCTTTAGAAAAGTATTTTCATTTTCATTTCCACCAGTAGGTGGCGACAAATGTTAAATATATATATATGTCATTGAATCATTTGTTAAAGAAATTTGTTAAAAAAAACGTCTGTTAAAAAATGTCTGTGTCTCATTTCAGAGACACTCAGCATACCCGGTTAGAGTCATCACTCACACATCGTCAAATTTTCTTTTCAATTTTGATTTCAGAGTCAGACTGAAAAGCTTCAAAATCTTCTAGAGCAGATCGAGAACATTACAGATCAAGAGCTTCCTTTGACTGTAAGTCTTCAAGAGAATTTTTATTTTTTTTAAATAATCAAATCAAATGTAATTGTCAGTTACATGATTGATCTGGTTAAGGTCTGATTAATTGGCTTTCTTAATATTTACATTTACAGTATATATGTATATTTTTTTCTGACCAATAAATTAGACTCCAGTGACCGATGTTTTGAATATGGTCCTCAACGCTTCAGGAGAGATTTCAGAGTCTTCATCATCAGTCAGCCCAGCTGAACTAGCCTCCAATGGAAACCGTGTGTTAAAAGCCAACGAGAAACTCATCTCTACATTGGTGAAGCCGACAGACACACATGACAGAGTCAGTTTTACTCTTGCTGCTGTTGGTGAGTGGAGAAACTGTTATTATTGATGATGAAACTGAGCTTATATATGATATCAGGGAGTTTATATAGTCTAGAGCAGTGGTTCTCAAACCTGTCCTGGAGTACCCCCAAGACTGCACGTTTTCTTTGTCTCCCTAATCAAACACACCTGATTCAACTCATCAGCTCATTAACCCATGTGATAATGAGCTGATGAGTTGAATCAGGTGTGTTTGATTAGGGAGACAAAGAAAACGTGCAGTGTTGGTGGTCCTCCAGGACAGGTTTGGGAACCACTGGTCTAGAGCAGGGGTTCTCAACTCTGGACTAGGGCTGGGCAGAGGTGGAGAGTCCAGGGGTCAGAAAGTAAAAGTCCTGCCATATATTTATTCCACCCATGAACTCACACAGCAAAAACTCCAGTGTTAAATGAACTCTCCTGGGAGTTTATTTGGCTCCAGACTCAAGAGTGTTAAAGTTAATGAGCTAATTAAGTGATTGATTGAGTGATGATTGACCATTATTGAAAACACCTGATGTTAACAAGCAGAATCACTGAAGGAGAAAAATCACAATTTTAGACACCGTTATGGAGATCAGTGTTCGATTTAGTTTGGCAGTTGACCTTCAAATGATTATCTTTAGATTTTGTTTGGTTGTTGATCTGAGTTATTACAGCCAGATGAACAAAAGGAAAAGTTGATCAGGTGGTGTTGGTTATATTTGAACATTATCATAATTTGATCTGAATCACTGAACTCAATTAGAGCCTAATCTCTGACTTAAATGTATATTGGTCATTACAACATCACAGTAATTCTACAGATTAAGATCCAGATTTTTCAATATAATTAAAATTATTTCTTAAAAGTTGTTCTGATAAAGAAAAGGAAAATCTTTCTTTAAGGCACACACAGACATCAAGATTCAGTGTATGAATCTCAACAATGGTGACAAAAAGAATATTCAATTAGGAAAACAAGACAATTCAGATCATAATTTATTCATACCGCAATGCATGATGGGAGCCATGGATGAGTTTTGATTGGTGGCACCCAGAATGCACTGCAACATGCTTTATTATTGTCACCATTGTTGAGAATCACAGGCTGATTCTTGGTGTCAGTGTGTCCAAATAATATAATTTTTCAAAGTCCTTTGATCAGAAAAATTTTCAAGAAATAATAATAATAATAATAATAATAATTCATTACATTTATATAGCGCTTTTCTCAGCACTCAAAGCGCTTTACATAGAAGGGGGAATCTCCTCAACCACCACCAATGTGCAGCATCCACTTGGATGATGCGACGGCAGCCATATTGCGCCAGAACGCCCACCACACACCAGCTTACTGGTGGAGAGGAGACAGTGATGAAGCCAATCAGTATATGGGGATGTTTAGGAGGCCATGATGGACAGAGGCCAAGGGGCAAATTTGGCCAGGATGCCGGGGTTACACCCCTACTCTTTCGAAAGACATCCTGGGATTTTTAATGACCACAGAGAGTCAGGACCTCGGTTTTACGTCTCATCCGAAATCTTTCTGATTACATTGAAAATGATTAACATGGCATAATATTAGAATCACAGGCAGCTATAATCAACAAGGTAAACTTAACTCTCTAAATGAGTTTTGTGATTCAGGTCAAATTATGATTATGTCAAAACATAACCAACACCACCTGATCAACGTTTCTCTTTGTTCATCTGAGAGTTATAACCCAGATACAACAGCCAAACAAAATCTAAAGTTATTAGTTTAAGGGTCAAGAGCCCAACTAAAGCAAACACTGATCACCATAATGGTAACTTAAAAAAGAGATTTTCTCCTTCAGTAATTCTGCTTGTTAACATCAGGTGTTTTCAATAATGCTCAATCATCACTCAAACAATCACTTAATTATCTCATTAACTTTAACACTCTTGAGTCTGGAGCCAAATAAACTCACAGGAGAGTTCATTTAACACTGGAGTTTTTGCTGTGTGAGTTCATGGGTGGAATAAATATATGGCAGGACTTTTACTTTCTGACCCCTGGATTCTCCACCTCTGGGGCTGGGCGATATATATTGTGAGATTGTTATGTGCATCTCATCAGTAAAGCCGGTTCCTTGATTAGTAGTAAATCGCCATCACCTGCTTTCAGATGGAGCGGCATTTATTACAAAGAGCCGTAGTTAACTGACAAGCTGAGCCATATCGCATTAATATCGCGGACGTATTGCCAGCGATAATTAATGCGATATGGCTCAGCTTGTCAGTTAACTACGGCTCTTTGTACACAGCAAAAACTCCAGTGTTAAATTAAAACTCCTGGGAGTGTATGAGTCCACACTCAAGAGTGTTGAAGTTAATGAGATAATTAAGTGATTAATTTAGTGATGATTGAGCATTATTGAAGACACCTGATGTTAACAAGCAGAATCAATGAAGAAGAAAATCACAAATTGTAAGCCACCGTTATGGTGATCAGTGTTTGCTTTAGTTGGGCTCTTGACCCTTATATTAATAACTTTAAATTTTACTGTTGTTTGTCTGCTGTTATTGATGTGTAACAGTTAAATGAACAAAGTAAAGTGTGATCTGATAGTGTTGGTTATTTTTTTACATAATCATGCTGTGATCTGAAAAATGAAACTTACTGAGATAGTTTTATTTAATTTGTTAGCAACAGGTTTGAGATTCTACAGCATATGATTATCAGTACTTTACTTATAATCTAAAATATTTAATAATATTGTTCTGATCAAAACACTTTCAAATTAATTTATTTAGAAACACAGATATCAATAATCAGCCTGTGAATCTCAACAATGGTGACAATAATAAAGCATGTTGCAGTGGCTGCCACCAATCACAACTCATTAATGGCTCCCATCATGCATTGCAGTATGAATAAATTATGATCTGAATTGTCTATGTAATTTCCTTTTCCTAATTGAATATTCTGCTCATCACCATTGTTGAGATGCATAGACTGAATCTTGACGTCTGTGAGTGCCTAAAAGAAAGTTTTTTTTTTTAAACAACTTTTAAGAAATCCTTTATATTATATCTAAAATTCTGATATTTATGCAGAATCACAGTTATGCTGTAATCAACAATATAAATCAAAAACATACAGTTCAAATGATGATTGTCATAATATAACCAATACCATCAGATCACTTTTTTTTAACCCAACCCAGGGGACATTTGCAACACAACCATGGGACGGTTGCAACATGTTAAAAATGTCTCTCCATATTTCAGTGCCAGATAACTGCTTATTTTCTAAATCAGAGGTTGAAGTCTTCATGGTTGGACCCAATATCACCTTAGATAAAATCCCTCGACTTGTCTCGACAAATTGTTCTGTGGACATCGATCTCATTGGGATCGCCAAGAACAACAATGAAACAAGTATGTGAGATGTGTTTTAATACAACATTTTTAATAAAACTTTTTAGAAGATATATCACTAAACCACATTTAACTAAAGGTTTTAATGTGTTGAATACAAGTTTCTTCTGTTTCTGTCACACAGGATCAGCTGCTGCTGTGGCTTTCATGAGTTATAACACAATGGAGAATTTACTGAAGCCAGACTTCTTCAACGCATCAAATGACACGAATAACACCATGATGTCCACTGTGATCTCAGTTACTCTTCTCAAAACCACCAACACTAAACTCACCAAACCAGTCAACTTCACCTTCAAACACATCAGCGTGAGAGACTGAAATGTGTTTTTGTCCAACCTGAGAACTGATGAACATCTGAAAACATCTAATATTCAGAGTTATACTATTTTCTGCATGTTCTTTCTTCTTTTTGCAGGAGTTTGAGCCCGGCAGTCCTCTGTCCTGTGTGTACTGGAACATCAGCGAGTGGATTGTAGATGGTTGTTTTGTTTTAGAGACCAACAGAAGCTACACTGTGTGTTCCTGTGCTCATCTGTCCACATTCGCTCTCATCATGCAAACCAGCCGCCCATCAGAGGTACGAGAACATTTATAGTGAGCATTGAAGAACAGCACAGATTTGGCACTCATGTACTCTGACATGTTTCCTCAGAGCGACTCAAAGCTGGACGTGTTGAATTTGGTGTGTGTGATCGTGGGGCTGGTGTTCTTCAGTTTGGCCCTGTTGACCTTTGCCCTTTGTCAGTGGAGTCCTGGAGTGAATAATGTGGCTCGCATCAACCTCTGCGTGAGTCTTCTGTTGGCTCACCTTCTGTTCCTGCTCACACAACAGTTCCTGAGCCTCATACATCAGGTGAGAATGATGAAGGAGCCCTACAGCTCAGCACAGTCTCACTGAGAATCATCATAACCATCTCTCATGATCTCCAGGTGTTGTGTGCCGTGATATCAGGTGTGCTGCACTTCCTCTTTCTCTCCGGCTTTGTGTGGATGTTCATTGAAGCTGTGCTGCTCTTCATCTGTGTGAAGAACCTATCACAGATCAGCTCCAAAAGGAGGGGGGTGCTTAGCAGTGGATTCCTGTGTGTGATTGGATATACGGTTGCTCTGGTTGTGGTGGCTGTGTCTGCTGGGGTGAATCCTAAAGGCTACGGAAGTGAACAGTGAGTTTAGTTTGAGAGACTCAGAGATCAACACCTTCATCCTTCATGTTTGTTCATTTAATTATTTTTCTTCTTCTAAACAGGTGCTGGATTAAAATGGATAAAGGCTTTAACTGGAGTTTTCATGGACCTGTTTGCGTCATACTAGCAGTAAGCAAATTTCTCATCATGACTTTGTATTAAAAGGAAAAGTGATTAAAGATTAATTACTGTTGTTTCTCTTACTGTGCAGTTAAACATGATTCTCTTCATCTACATCATCATCAGTCTGACCTCCACCTTGAAAAATCTGAACGCTGAAGTTTCACATATGAAACGAACCAAGTAACAAACAATATGATTTGAACACTCCATGAAATGTGTATATATATTGTTATATGCTGCATATTTCTAGACACATTTAACCTTATTTTGATTATTCTCAGGTTAGGTAAAGTCAAATGTGTCCTAAATCATAAGCATCTGAATTTCCATACTCACAATCCATAGGTCAGAAGACTTCTTCGTGGTCTGTTCAGCTCACTTTTGTAGAAATCAAAGAGTTTTGGCAGGCGAGAGTAGCAAAAGAGTTTCTTAGTTTTAATTAAATATAGTTTTATTATCTACAGGTTAATTAGTTTACATATAAAGTACTAATATAAAAAACAAGACAAAACAACATCAAGAGTAAACCGTTTACAAGCGTTGTAACACCGGAGAGGCCATTAAGAATCAGCGTCTGCATTCATCTTCTCCTTTCAGCCTTTTATAGATCATCTGATTTCTTGAGGTCATCATCTTTGGAAATCCCCTCATAAATGATCAGTCTCTTACAGACAATTTATCCAATCCTAAGTCTTGAGGTGTCGTGAGTTCTGGGAATTCATTTCGGACCTGTCTTTGTAAAGCCTTTCGCCTCTTAGTCCTCCTTCTTCAGACTTTTCTTCTTTGTTGCATTCTGTGCTTCGTCCGCAACACATCCGACGGTAATGCTTGCATTTATCTTCTTTCTTTAGCAAAGCTCTTTCTAATACATGTTTTGTTCCTCTCTGTGCTTTTTAATGAATGCTTAAAACATTAAGTGTGGTATGTTTTTCTTTATAAATCACTTTCTTAAAAAAATATATATTTTAAAATAACAATTGCAGAGTTTTTCTTCATAAACCACTTTCTTAATAAACAAGTTTCAAGTGTGGTTGATTACAATACAGAAGTGTTCTACAGACAAAAAGGCATACTTATAACAGGACAATTGCAGATTTTCCACAACAAAATAATCAATAAATATATATTAACTCTCCATCTTTCTCTGCAGGAATATGATATTTAAAACACTGGCTCAGTTTGTGATTCTTGGTTGCTCCTGGATTCTGGGTTTCTGGAAGGAGCTGGAGATCTTCTTCCTGATCTTGAACTCCCAGCAGGGAACCTTCATGTTCCTGGTCTATTGTGTCCTCAATGATCAGGTCAGACATCAGTACAGTCTATCAGAAAATCATCTCTCACCTACTTTATATTAAAGGGTTAGTTCCCAAGGATAGGCCTTCTGAAGTGAAGCGATGTGTTTGTGTGAGAAAAATATATCGACTAAAACAACTAGCTTCCGGCAGACGGCCGTACACAAGGCGACTTGCACCAAAAGAGTAACCAGTGACGCATGTATGATGTAGATGTAGGAGTGGCGTAAGCTTTGACGCCTCTCGCAGTTCAAACAAACAGGGCTGGGCAACAAACTCAAGCTCCTCTCATATTTTCTCTCAAAAAATTGTCTTTTTAAACTAATTTGTGACTGGTGTTTTGTTTTGCTCGATTTCCGTGTTCGTCTTTACGTTGTGCGTCAGGTCAAGGGTCACTCTTTCACCGAAACGGCCATTCACTGCCATTATAAAGCTTGGAAGAGCCAGGACATTTTTTAATATAACTCTGATTGTATTCGTCTGAAAGAAGAATGTCATATACACCTAGGATGACTTAAGGGCAAGTGAATCATGGGCTAATTTTCATTTTGGGGTGAACTAACCCTTTAACCCTTTAGAACCGGCTGTGTCGTCTTCGACACATACCAGCAAGCTGTATTCATTTGACCGTAACTCTTCAACCGTTTGCACTATCAAAACTATTCAAATTGCCCCTAACAGTAGACAACATTCGCTTTTCGGCAATATATGGCTTATTACGTAAGTTCATGCTTTCCGTCTGCAAATGACAGCAGCGCAGGAAGGAAGGATTTGAACAGAGAGATATGAAGCGCGGCAGGTTAGAGTGTTTTGGATTGCATAACATAATTAAAGAAGTGTTAGACAGCAGAAGAGGGGATTGGGAAGCGGATGGCCGTTACTCTTTCACGTATCTAAGTATGTAGTGCGTGTATGTGTATGTGTGCGTGCCTATGAATGTGTGCATTTGTATGTGTGCGTGTATGAAAAAAAGTGTCCTAAATGAAAACTGTGCCACCCAATGTCACAAAAAAGATTTGTATATATGTATTATAGTTCATTTTTCAACTTTAAAGTGTTAGTTTCTTTCGTTCATGATTTTTTTCAGTTTTTTTCTAAATAAAAATCAGTAAATTTATTCTTGTTTTAAAAAAATTATATTTAAATTCTATTTGCAAACTCACCACACACAATAATGGTCAATAACTGTAATTTGTTGAAAGCTAATCTTTTTCTGAAAAAGATGACACCTTGCACATTAAGATAGCACATTGTTTTAGAATTGTACAGTCAAAAAAAATCTAAATATGTGAAAAACACCTATTTTAGCTTCAGGTTCTAAAGGGTTAAGGTAATTTTTCATTTCTCATCTTCTAAAATTATATTCTTGAAAAATAACTTGGACATGTTCTGTGTTTTTGTTTTTTTAACCAGAGTTTAAAAATATTTCTCTTCTCATTCTTGTCCAGGTCAGGCAGCAGTACAGGAAGTTCTTCAGATGTCTTTGCTGTGGACTCAAATTAACACCATCAAGAAACACTGAAGACATAAGCATCCATATTCAGCAAAGGAAGTGCCATTCTTATGAAAGTGATTCTGTCATGACCGACTCAGTTACAAATGTCACTAGTTAACCTGCTATATATTTACAGCGGTCAATGCACTTATGTGAATCTATACATTTCTTTAAGTGCAACATTTCTTTGGTAGAGGAACTACCATGATTTTTAGAGGCTTGTATACTGGGCTACGCTTTTAATACGCTAAACAAATAATAAGATAAAGCAATTGTTTTTCAGTTTAAAGTGTTTTATTAAAGCTGTGTGATATCTGTAACATTTCAAATCTTATTTTCTTTTAAACAATCTATTCAAAACTCAAAACATATTCATAACTCATAATCTCACAATCCAAAAAGATCCCACTAAAAATCCATCCAGTGTTTTTTTTTTTTAGCTTCTTATGTTTTCCCCTGTCTCAAATCAAGCCATCTGACCATGTGATGTCACACGCCCCTCCCACGATTGTTAATTGACAGCAGCGTTTCAACACAGACCCGCCCTGAGCGAGCTGTCATCATCGTCCGCCATTGTTGATACGCTGGAGCAGAATGGCGTCTAAGCGATTGTGGTGTTCTTTTCTAGGTTGCAATAAGCCACCAGAGGGCACTCCACACCAGAATATCATGTTTCACTCATAAACTACATTTCCCAGAACTCACTGCCCGGACTCATCATCATTGATTGCATTCACCTGTATCTCATTACCTTGTTAGTTTCAGCCTATTTATTCCATGTTCACTCCTTCACTCACTGTGAAGTTTTGCTTGTGTCACACTGGATCTCTGAGCATTTTCCCTGGTTTCCTCTCTCTTGGTTTTTGGATGTCTTGCCTGTTCCATGGATTACTCTCTTGCCTCTGACCCCTGCCTGTTTTGTTTTGTTTTGTTTGTTTGTTTGTTTGGACTGCCTACCTGTGTTTTGACCTATTGCCTGTACTTTGGATTACGCCTTTTGGATTGCCCATAATAAAAGCTGAAATTTGGATCTCACCTTCGAGTCTCGGAGGAGTTCATGACACCTATGTGCTACACATAAATAAACAAAACTCAATAACTTAGATTCAAAATTGAATAACTTCAATTAATTAGTGAAATTTAAGGTATTTTTAACATGTTGCAACCGTCCCTGGGTTGGGGTCAGTTGCAACATCTGGCTTCTTCCATTTAAATAAATACTGTGAACGATATGTCATATGTAATCATCTTTAAATGGTATGGGTAATTAGCAGACAGATGCAAGTTTAATATATACAAATTTGGTAACTGAGAGAAAAAAGTGTTGCAACTGTCCCCGGTCTCCCCTACATATATGACATACAAATATGAGTGAATGTGTGCAATTTTGAAAAAAAAATTTTTTATTTTTAAAAGTTTAAAATCGAAACTGCAATAGACCTGAAACAATTCTTTTTTTTTTTCTTCCCAGAAATTAATTTTAATTCCTTTAATAATAATACCAACTATTCACTCCCCTCCCGCGATAATTGAGGTCAATATTGCGATATCAGAATGTGACGTAGTTGCCGCAGGGCAGCCAATAGGCTCACGAGCCATCTTGCCTATGTCTGCATGCTGCCGCAACGCGTTTTACATTATTTCAAAATTAAGGATAATTTTGGCTTCAATATCTCGCGGAAAAGACATTTTCCCCTAGCGTAAGATATTACGCAGTACTCGTTCCCTCTTCTAGAGAGAACCGAGGTTACATTAGTAACCGAGTACGTTACACATCTGAATCCATGAGCATTTTCGCTGTTAAAAACATGACACATGTCACTGCTGTGAGTGTTTTTGCTTCGTTGCTGTAAGCTCCGTCTTAGCCTCGTATTTCCTTGTTTTGAACCATAATTTACTACAATTTCTAGTTGTTTATACTACTACTAAATACGGCTTGCCCAACATCGCTGGCTTCCGTTGCTACTAGCACAACACGCTAGTAATTCGCTAGCCTGTTAACGCGCCACCCGTGTGCGCTCAGCTATTTTTATTTATTTATTTTTCTCTCGCGCGCTCGCGCCTTTGAGTTCATAAAAGCTCAGGTGAGTAAGAATCACTCAACAAATACGGTGAGTAATGTCTTGTCCTGTTATTATCATGCGTCGCGTCTGAATGCGTTGTTGTTTTTGGAGCTCTATCGATTTGATTTATAATTCTTGATTTTTCTCTCTGCCTCGATCGCTGCCTGCTGTGAGTGTGTTTGCTTCGGAGCTGTAAGCTCCGTCTTAGCCTCGTATTTCCTTGTTTTGAACCATCATTTACTACAATTTCTAGTTGTTTATATTACTACTAAATACAGCTTACCCAACCCTGACGCACAACACGCTAATTCGCTAGCCTGTTAACGCGCCACCCGTGCGCTCAGCTATTTTTATTTATTTATTTTCTCTCGCGCCTTTGAGTTCATAAAAGCTCAGGTGAATAAGAAACACTCAACAAACACGGTGAGTAATGTCTTGTCCTGTCATTATCATGCGTTGCGTCTGAATGCGTTGTTGTTTTTGGAGCTCTATCGATTTGATTTATAATTCTTGATTTTTCTCTTTAAACTCGCTTACAACGAACATTTTCTACTTTTCCTCACTGAGAAGCACTACTGCTCAAACCTCATTGTTACAACGCGGACTGTTGAGCAGACGCGTCTCAAGCCTATTAGTGATCCAACGCTGCATACTCTTAAAGGTTACGTCCGTGGATCACGGCTGAACGCGTCTTCTCCACACTCACTTATAAACAAACACTTTTTTTCGCCTATCGTGCGTCTACTCTACACCCCTACCACTAAAAAACCTCATAGTTACAACGCGGACTGTTGAGCAGACGCGTCTCAAGCCTATTAGTGATCCAACGCTGCATACTCTTAAAGGTTACGTCCGTGGATCACGGCTGAACGTGTCTTCTCCACACTCACTTACAAACAAACTTATAATATAAATTAGTATTAATATTGATAGCATCACTGGTAGCTTCGTTGCTAACTCACTGTCCATCTGTTAAAATGGCGAATATATCAGATGTAAGTAGTCTACCGCTTGGTGCAGGTGAGGACACATTTGAGCTTCACGCACTGCAGTCTGAGCTGGAAGCTGTTGAGAAACAGATCCACAACCTTTTATTGAGACAGGCCGAGCTGAGAGACCGGTGTTTGGCTCTTGAAACATCACGCGCCGATGCACACAAATCAGTGTTTAACGTTACTAACCCGCTGACTCCGACCGCGTCTACTCCGTGCGTTCCTCAGCATCGGTCGCAATCAGCCATGGTCTCGTTCACTCCGGCTCCAACACGCCACCACGAAGCCTGGGTGGTTCCGCAGCGGAAGACGCGAGTCAGATTTAGACCAAGACTTTCTCCGACCCTCCCGGTTTTCGAGTTATCCACACAAAACCGCTTCTCCCCTCTACGCGAAACAGAACGCGATGCTGTGATCATCGGCGATTCCATCGTTCGGCACGTACACGCTACGTTAGGTAAAAGTAAGGTGCAAAGTCACTGCTTTCCTGGTGCTCGTGTTTCTGAAATCGCTGCTCGCGTTCCCGAGATCCTGAACAGTGACGAGCGCGTCGGAACTGTGGTCCTGCACGCGGGAGTGAACGACATCAGGCTGCGCCAGACGGAGATTCTGAAGAAAGACTTCAGGAATCTAATCGATACGGTACGCAGCACATCGCCTGAAACAACGATCATTGTGTCAGGACCGCTTCCCACGTACCGACTAGGGCATGAAAAGTTCAGCAGATTTTTTGCGCTAAATGAATGGTTAATGTCATGGTGCAATGAGCAGAAACTGCTCTTTGTAAATAATTGGAATCTGTTTTGGGAGCGTCCTAGGCTTTTCCGTGCTGATGGCTTACACCCAAGCAGATTCGGAGCGGATCTTCTGTCAGATAACATCTCCAAAATGTTAAATACCCTTTGACTAGTAACCAAAAGTCCAAATCATAGTCTCTGCTGCACCAATTCAACTGATATAAATACTAGTGTAGAACATTGCATAGAAACCGTGTCTATTCCTCGTTTAGTGAGATCAAATAATAAATCTAATGCAGGATCTAGGAAAAATCTAATTGTTATTAAAACAGAAAATGTTGCTATTAGTAAACAAAAACTATTTCTAAAGCTAGGTCTTCTAAACATTAGATCAATCACACCTAAGGCAGTTATTGTAAATGAAATAGTCACAGATAATAGCTTCGATGTACTTTGCCTTACTGAAACCTGGCTTAAACCAAATGATTATTTCGGTATTAATGAGTCTACTCCTCCTGGATACTGTTATAAGCATGAGCCCCGTCTGATTGGCCGTGGCGGAGGTGTTGCAACCATTTATAAAGATATTCTAAATGTTACTCAGAAAACGGGTTATAAGTTTATTTCATTTGAAGTACTTGTACTAAATGTTACGCTCTTAGATGTTAGAAAAACATCCCTATTATCTCTAGCCTTGGCTACCGTATATAGACCGCCAGGGCCTTACGCTGATTTCTTAAAAGAGTTTGCAGATTTTCTCTCAGACCTATTAGTCAATGTCGATAAAGCATTAATTGTTGGAGATTTTAACATACACGTAGATAATCCAAATGATGCGTTAGGAGCTGCGTTTACAGATTTATTAAATTCATTTGGGGTCAAGCAAAACGTCACCGGACCAACACATCGTCTTAATCATACACTCGATTTAATTATATCACATGGAACCGATCCAACCGATATAGATATCATTCCACAAAGTGATGAAGTCACTGATCACTACATGGTAACTTGCATATTACGTACTGCTGTAATATGTCATGCGGCGCCGCGTTATCAACCAGGCAGAACAATCCTCCCATCCACCATAGATAATTTCTCAAATTGCTTATCTAATCTGTCTCAGCTGCTGCCTGAACCCAAACAAACAGATGAACTAGAAGAACTAACTAGCACTATGAGCACCATTCTCTCTAGAACATTGGATGTGGTTGCACCTATTAAATAAAAAAAGGTCAGAGAGAAAAATAAAGCACCATGGTATAACAATACTACGCATGTTTTAAAGAGAGAAACCCGTATTTTAGAGCGTAAATGGAAACAAACTAATTTAGAGGTCTTTAGAATCGCGTGGAAAGACAGTATGTCGCGTTATAAAAAGGCCCTAAAAGCTGCCAGGGCTGAGCACCTCCGCAAACTAATAGAAAACAACCAAAACAATCCAAGGTTTCTATTTAACACCGTGGCTAGACTAACAAATAAACAGACGTCACTCGAACAAAATATCCCGTTACAGTTCAGTAGTAATGATTTCATGAACTTCTTCACTGAGAAAATAGAAAGCATCAGAACCACAATTATAAACGTTCAATCTTCAATCGCGCCTTATAATTCAGCTTAACCCCCTGAGGTCGGCTGTATCGCCGGCGATACCAGCTCGCTTTTTTTTTATTAGTGTAAAAGAAACTCATAAATACTCTGTTGACTTTGATTTTCCATAGGAGTTTCATACATCAATCGATTCTGTTAAATGTGTATTATTTTTGTGTATACTCACAATAAAAACAAAGTGTTGTGCTTTTTGCCAAATAAAGAAAAATAAACACGAAGCGAGTTCTGCCTTCTCTCTGCCAGTGAAGTCCATTCTGAAACGCGTCCGAAAATTAACAATAACTCAGCGAATACTCAGTCAAACAGACATACAGACAGACAGGCATGAAGCTTGAATTCTCTTCTTTTAAATGAAGTCATTTATATAAAAAAACAATTATTCTCATCTTGTGAAATCTGTATTAAAAGAGAGCGATTCCAGTCGAGCTCATCTCATCTCATTACGTTATAATCGGCCCCGCCCACGGAGAGCGCGCGCTATTCAAACGCAAATGGCTGAGGCAATCCTGTGAACGCCCCCATCAGCTCGAGAAAACACACACGTTTATTTAGATCATTGTTTACACCGTCTTGCAGCGCTGTGAGGAATAATACTAATCGAAAATGTCCCTCAGAAGTGCGGGTATATCGAGGAGCGAGCTGAGGAATACAAGTAAGTTTTTTCCTTCTCACGTGAATTTCTTCACGTGGGTTTCTGTTTATGAATGAATAAACGGCACAGATGCGCGCTGTTTACCACAGCTGGCAAAGACAGTTTCAATTTAAATCGCGTGTGTGAATGAATGATGATGTTTTAGCAAACTGCATTGCTATACTGAGATAAGTAAACATCGACTGAATGTTGAAATAAAATGTAGGCTATTTGTATAAGCAACGTATTAAACTGCAAATTAACAATATGCCCTAATATTTCATGAAAACAACGTTACAGTCAGACGAAATATGAAAGACAACATTTTGTTTAGTAGATTTGGGTACAGTTTTTACTGTAGAATATACTGCCACATCAAATAAGCTTTTGTTTAGCCATTTCTATATATAAAATACGATTTTTGTCAAAAATAAAGTCATCAACTAAGATGTTAGCTGTTCCAATGTTGGTTATATTCAAACTAATGAATACATAGATAAAATGTAGGGCCTATAATCATTTTTTTTTTACAAAGAAAGAGTACACTTGAAATATTGTTGAAATTGTAATTATTGTTGTAATTGTAACCATTTTAATAAAATAGCAAAACATATTTACAAGATAGATGTAAGCAAAATCTTAAATGGTCAATATAAGTCTTCTTCTAAATATATCTTTTGTCCTTTCATTGTGGCTCAGTCAGTGTCACACCTGAGTGAATGGCTCATCATTATGCAGAGTGGGTGTATTCTAAGGTGTAAACCACTCCTCGTTCACGCCCCCTCGCATATTGGCTTTCCAAGCAAAACCTGTTTTACATCAATTTAAATCAATGTATGGTTTTATGTGAACGATAAAGCAAGACTATTTTCACATAATTTTGAAGAAAAAACTATAGGCGACGACATCCATAAGTCAAAAGTCTTATTGCCACATATTTAGTATGTGTTTTGTGGTCTTATTTCAAAATTTTTAATTTTTAGTTTTTTCGATAACCACGCATAAACATTATTCTCTCAAAAATGAAAACATGTACATACATGTGGCTCACATATTATTGTAGTCCTGTTTGTGCTATATAGAGTGAATTTACACCTTTGCCATTAATATGTTTATAAGCAACTGAAAAAAGCACAAATGTCAGGGCATGTCAGAACACCCCCAGGGCCCAAAAAAACGCTCAGACTCCAGAGGGTTAAATTATCACCCCGAAAGAACAATTACAGTGCTTTACAACTATAGAACAAAAAGAGTTAAATAAACTTATCACTTCATCTAAAACAACAACATGTTTATTAGATCCTATACCAACTAAACTACTGAAAGAAGTGTTACCTGTAGTGGAAGAGCCTCTCCTCAATATTATTAACTCGTCTTTATCTTTAGGTCATGTTCCAAGAACATTTAAACTGGCAGTTATAAAACCTCTCATTAAGAAACCACAATTAGATCATAATAATCTAGCAAATTATAGACCCATTTCAAATCTTCCATTTATGTCTAAAATATTAGAAAAAGTGGTGTCCGCTCAACTGGGATCTTTCTTGCAACAAAATGATATCTATGAAAAGTTTCAGTCTGGATTCAGACCGCATCATAGCACTGAAACTGCGCTTGTTAAAATCACAAATGATTTACTTTTAGCTTCTGACCAAGGCTGTATCTCAATACTAGTTTTACTTGATCTTAGTGCTGCGTTCGATACTATAGATCACACAATACTCTTAGATCGACTACAAAATTATACTGGTGTTCAAGGACAAGCACTAAGCTGGTTCAAATCATACCTATCTGACCGCTACCATTTTGTCTATTTAAATGGAGAAAAATCGATCATAACTCCAGTAAACTATGGAGTGCCGCAGGGATCTGTATTAGGCCCTCTGTTATTTTCAATATATATGATGCCACTTGGAAATATTATAAGGAAACATGGAATTAGTTTCCATTGTTATGCTGATGACACTCAAATATATATTTCATCACGGCCGGATGAAAACGCTACATTTTCCAAATTGACAGAGTGTGTTAAAGATATAAAAGATTGGATGACGCGTAATTTTCTTTTATTAAATCCAGACAAGACAGAGGTAATACTTATCGGTTCAAAAAACCGCCCACAAAACCTCGCACAATACAACTTTAACATCATAGGATGTCCTGTTACTTTATCCTCTACAGTAAAAGACCTGGGTGTTATACTCGATTGCAACCTGTCTTTTGAAAATCATATTTCATATGTTACAAAAACAGCCTTTTTCCACCTTAGAAACATTGCTAAGCTACGTAATATGCTATCAGTTTCTGATGCAGAAAAGTTAGTTCATGTATTCATGACCTCGAGACTGGATTACTGTAATGCTTTATTAGCTGGTTGTCCTGCATCCTCAATAAACAAGCTACAGTTAGTCCAAAATGCCGCCGCTAGAGTTCTTACGAGATCAAGAAAATATGATCATATAACACCGATTTTATCATCACTGCATTGGTTACCTATAAAGTTCCGTATTAATTACAAGGTATTGCTACTGACTTATAAAGCCCTAAACGGCTTAGCTCCAGTCTATTTAACGGATCTTCTATCGCCCTATAATCCATCGCGCTCTTTAAGATCACTAAATTCAAGGCTTTTGGTCATACCTAGGATATCCAGAACCACCAAAGGAGGGAGAGCATTTTCACATTTGGCTCCAAAACTCTGGAATAGTCTTCCTGATACTGTTCGTTGCTCAGACTCGCTCTCCCAGTTTAAAACTAGATTAAAGTCGCATCTCTTCAGCCAGGCATTTATATAATCCTACAGTTCAAACTACAATCCGGCCTCTATCCAATGCCAGAGGAGAACTGGCCCCCGACTGAGCCTGGGTTCTCCCAAGGTTTTTTTTTCTCCATTAAGGCACCTGATGGAGTTTTAGGACACCATTAGGTCACTTGATGGAGTTTTTCGGTTCCTTGCCACTGTTGCCTTTGGCTTGCTCAGTTGGGGATATTTTGGGGATATTTAATTTAATTTTATCAATCAATAAATTCCTCTTGAAACAAACTTTGTTGTATTATTTTAATTTAATACTGTGAAGCTGCTTTGATGCAATCTGTATTGTGAAAAGCGCTATACAAATAAACTTGGCTTGACTTGACTTGACACACAGGCAGTTGAACGGGGGGAAAAACGCAAGATCTAGAGACATATCATTTATAAGTTGAACTTATTTTAACTTAAGCTCCACGTTTTTGGAATGCCGTGCCATGAAGTGAGACACGAGCCAGATCGATTATCGATTAAAGATGTCTGTCTTGTGTTTACACTGAAAACCATGGAAAAGCAGCGCGGTGGAATGGAAAAACACGGTCTGTATGAACAAGAAAACTAAGACATGTCAGATCAACTATAACCATAGTGATAGTGACTAAAGTAATATCAAAGATGGCGACGTAAATAAAAATTTAAGGTCTGATCATACTTGACGCGATGCTTCCAACAGATCTAGATTAATGTGATGTGTGGCTCCGCCCCATTCTTACTCTGATTGGCTCAGTCGTCTTTCATAGGCATGCATGATAGGAAATGTGTTCAGAGTTGTCTTCACTATAATGCACAGAAGATACAACTTTAGCCTACATCCCACAATGGCAAGAGAATTGAATTGTGAAATCAGGGCTCTTAAGTGTCACTCATTTCGGTCTTTTGTCACGCACTCCCGCCACACATTGTATTTCTCACGCGGAAAAACTATTTTGTGTTATGTGATAAGTGTTTGTGTATAATCCCACATAGCAACATTGTGTCGGCCCAGATCCGGCACGCGTGGAAAGATGATCTGGCCCACATGCAGCGTGGAATTACGGCAATTTCTCTTCAGTTGATTTCATCTGAGGCTGTGGCTGTAGTCAGTTGTAGTTCTTGTGCTTCTGCTCGTCTCTTTTTTCTGTTCTCTTCTTTCTTTCAGTGATTCTTTTTGTTAACAGGCTGAGATGACTTCATATTTAATATACACAGATTTTGTGGCTCAGATAAGGTCCAGTTCTGGTTTATTTCTTTGCTCTTGGCTGACATGTGGCATTGCTATGGCCTGCTTTTGGCCCAGATTTGGCAAACAGGAGTGGCCCACCCAAGAGCCGTAATTCCACGCTGCATGTGGGCCAGATCATCTTTCCACGCGTGCCAGATGTGGGCCGGATCTGGGCCGACACAATGTTGCTATGTGGGTATATGTTTATATGAATGATGTCATTCAGATGAACCAATTTAAGACCAAATGTGGGTTTAATGGGCTTTAAAGAGCACAGCATTAAGATTATTTAAAGTAATTAATAATTATTGTTTATTATTAAATATATTATTTAATTGTTTTTTTTCTGACAATCACTACGTGAAAAGAAAGTATGCAAATTGGCACAACAAGGGTCAAAAGGGCAATATTTGACACAAGAGTCATATTTGCCAGAACAACTGAATGAATAAATATAATTTTTTGGTAGTACAATGTTCTAATATTTAATTGAATTTTTTTTATAGAAGTAATATTTTATTGAAATTGCTTGTCCTCTCATTATGGACACTAATGTCATTATTAGATCATACTGACACCAAGTGGTCGAATATTCAGGTTAAACTAGTAGGCTACAATACTTTTGAATGGTGCATGTTGTCTCTAGTTATGATGATCAGTGTTGGTGAACTGATGAAAAATAGTTATTCTTATTCTGACATGTTTATGTTTTCTAAACTGCCCTAAATCTCTTTGAAGATCTAGAGTATACATTTGTTGGTGTCTGCTAATTGCTAAATGAATAAATGTAAGTGTTGGACTGAACTTATTCAATAAAGATGTCAATAGAGGGAGCTGCAGACACTGTATTTCATAGAGAGGAGGAGCAAATGAGTGTGTGTGAGAGAGAGAGAGAGAGAGAGAGAGAGAGAGAGAGAGAGATATTTTGAAAAAAAAATCTTTATTCACAAAATCACTTTGCAATTAGTTATTTTTTTAAACTTACAAAATTAAATAAAAAAATAAAAAATAAAAAATTGTACACAAAACATCACAACTACACAATTTCAAATCAAAAGTAGCAAGATCACACATAGCTTTGTTAAATCTAAAATCAATCAAAATTATTGCTCTAAGTAAAGACTTAAAAAACAACAATAACAAGTTAATAAATAAATAAAGTGTAGTGCTAATTCTTGAGAAGACAAAGGCATGGCAGTGTGGAGGAGTTCATTAGTCTGACCGCATCTGGGTAGAAGCTGTTCTTCAGCCTGGTGGTCCTTGCCTGGATGCTACGCAGCCTTTTGCCTGAGGGGAGGAGGGAAAACAGTCTGTGTGCAGGGTGGGTAGAGTCCCTCATGATGCAGGTTGCTCTGTCCCTGCATTGGCTTGTGTACATGTCTGAGAGGCCTGGTAGGTTGCAACCGATGGTCCGTTGTGCAGACCTTACCACCCTCTGCAGAATCTCTTTTTCTGCCACTGTGCAGCTTCCATACCACACAGTGATGCAGGAGGACAGGGTACTCTCCACCACGCACCTGTAGAAGGAGCTGAGGATGCTAGTGTCCAGCTTTGCCTTCTTCAGCTTCCTCAGGAAATATAGGCGTTGATGGGCTTTTTTAAGGGTGGTCAAGGTGTTTTGGCGCCAGGTGAGGGTGTTGGAGATGTGTACTCCAATGTATCTGATGCTGGACACTGAGGGGGGGCAGTGCCCTTCTTGCGAAAATCCACAATCATTTCCTTGGTCTTGTTCGTGTTCAGAATGAGGTTGTTCTCCTTGCACCACAGCTCTAGTCCATCCACCTCCTGCCTGTATGCTTACTCGTTCCCTTTAGTGATGAGCCCAACCACCGCAGTGTCGTCTGCGAACTTCACTATGACGTTGCTATCGTAGTGAGCTCTGCAGTCATGCGTGAGCAGTGTGTAGAGCAACGGGCTGAGGACGCAGCCCTGGGGGAGCCAGTGTTGAGGATGATGTATGATGATGTAATGTTATTAACTCTTACAGACTGGGGTCTGTTGGTCAAGAAGTCCAGAATCCAGTTGCAGAGTGATGGAGCTAGACCTAGTGCTGCCAGTTTATTCACCAGTGTCTGTGGGATGATTGTGTTAAATGCAGAACTAAAGTCCAAGAAGAGCAGCCTCAGATAGGAATCCTTGTTCTCCAGGTGTGTGAGGGACTCGTGGACCACAGCAGCGATGGCGTCAGCCGTCGAGAGGTTTCCCCTGTAGGCATACTGGTGATGGTCAGCTGTTATGTCGATGGACTTTTTAATGTGTGACATAACCAGCCGCAACCACAACTTTCTATTCGTTGAAATCTTACACAACAAAATGCACACAAATGCCCTGCTTGATATACAGCCACTTTAAACATATTCGGTAAA
Source organism: Leuciscus leuciscus (assembly GCF_965113295.1). Taxonomy (NCBI): domain Eukaryota; kingdom Metazoa; phylum Chordata; class Actinopteri; order Cypriniformes; family Leuciscidae; genus Leuciscus; species Leuciscus leuciscus. The sequence goes on from NC_138727.1 coordinate 61,246,782, forward strand.
AAAATAAAATAAAATAAAAACCTATACGAGTGTGGATTAGAACCCAGGACCTCTGACACGCTTGGCAAAAGTTCTACTACTAGACCATTGCAGTACACAAATGTGAGATAAGTATCAATGCATTTAATCACGTGGAAATTCTCGATACTAACAATATTAGTAGATCTCGAATGACAAATGTACCCAAAATGACCCAATGTACTATTGAAATTGATTTCTGGACATCGTAATGTTATTTTTCCAGAAAATTGTTATTGTACACAAACATGTATTGTATCTGCCCACCCATGTCGATGACATCAGCGCGGGCTAGCCGTCGACACATCGCTGGGTCTCTGGGGCGTTCTGTCATATGCATCACAATTTGATTGGCTGATAAAACACGTCAGTCAAAGTTATGATCAAAATGGGAAATGGCAGCTTCAACGGAAGGCTAGCTATACTACTTGTGCTGGTCCACGGAGCTGCATTTAGATGACGTACTGTATGGAAAATCCAGCTCAGACTCACAAAAAATAACCATATTATTTCTGGAAATATAATTGTAACGTACTGATAGACAGTAATTTAATTTAGACATGTTCAGACACACATTAATTGAATTTTAGAAAAAAAAAAAATGTATTTTGACAGGGCCAGCAGAGAAGGCCCTGCTGGCTCTGACGGCACACCACTGCCTTTAACTTAGCAAGCAGCCCTGCTCTTTTACCCCTCTTCTGTTTCCTTGTACACCGCCTCCTCTTTCCCCTGTAGTGGAGTAGTCTGTTCCTCCATGCTGCTGCCCTCAACAACTGCAGTCTAACCAACATATATTTAGAAAGCCAACCCTTGAGAGTTTTTAGTTCAAGACTCAATTAACCAGACTGTCAGGGGAGGATTTGGAGAAGATTCAGAGAAGCCAAACAAGATTCTCATCAAATATTTTATTGCCCTGTAAACACCCATTTACAGTCTCTGACTAATGTCTGGCGAGGAGAACTGGCCCATTCATGCTCTTTTCATTTAAATCGACCAACCTTTCACACCTCTGCCAGTATGAGACTTGATCTTCATTATTCTTTTATCCTTATTCTTTTGTGTGAATTCAGCCATTATAGCCTTTCTTCTGGCATAATGCTTGGCCATCGACACCTAATGTAACCCCCTAAACACGAATAATCCCCATTAACTTAAGTCTTGTTAGAAAACAAACAACAAAAAACTAGTATTTTGGAACTTTAAATGCGAATTCTTTAAAATATATACACTCACCTAAAGGATTATTAGGAACACCTGTTCAATTTCTCATTAATGCAATTATCTAATCAACCAATCACATGGCAGTTGCTTCAATGCATTTAGGGGTGTGGTTCTGGTCAAGACAATCTCCTGAACTCCGAACTGAATGTCAGAATGGGAAAGAAAGGTGATTTAAGCAATTTTGAGCGTGGCATGGTTGTTGGTGCCAGACAGGCCGGTCTGAGTATTTCACAATCTGCTCAGTTACTGGGATTTTCATGCACAACCATTTCTAGGGTTTACAAAGAATGGTGTGAAAAGGGAAAAACATCCAGTATGCAGCAGTCCTGTGGGCGAAAATGCCTTGTTGATGCTAGAGGTCAGAGGAGAATGGGCAGACTGATTCAAGCTGATAGAAGAGCAACTTTGACTGAAATATCCACTCGTTACAACCGAGGTATGCAGCAAAGCATTTGTGAAGCCACAACACGCACAACCTTGAGGCGGATGGGCTACAACAGCAGAAGACCCCACCGGGTACCACTCATCTCCACTACAAATAGGAAAAAGAGGCTACAATTTGCACAAGCTCACCAAAATTGGACAGTTGAAGACTGGAAAAATGTTGCCTGGTCTGATGAGTCTCGATTTCTGTTGAGACATTCAGATGGTAGAGTCAGAATTTGGCGTAAACAGAATGAGAACATGGATCCATCATGCCTTGTTACCACTGTGCAGGCTGGTGGTGGTGGTGTAATGGTGTGGGGGATGTTTTCTTGGCACACTTTAGGCCCCTTAGTGCCAGCTGGGCATCGTTTAAATGCCACGGCCTACCTGAGCATTGTTTCTGACCATGTCCATCCCTTTATGACCACCATGTACCCATCCTCTGATGGCTACTTCCAGCAGGATAATGCTCCATGTCACAAAGCTTGAATCATTTCAAATTGGTTTCTTGAACATGACAATGAGTTCACTGTACTAAAATGGCCCCCACAGTCACCAGATCTCAACCCAATAAAGCATCTTTGGGATGTGGTGGAACGGGAGCTTCATGCCCTGGATGTGCATCCCACAAATCTCCATCAACTGCAAGATGCTATCCTGTCAATATGGGCCAACATTTCTAAAGAATGCTTTCAGCACCTTGTTGAATCAATGCCACGTAAAATTAAAGGGATAGTTCGCCCAAAAATGATATTTAGCCCATGATTTACTCATCCTCAAGCCGTTCGAGATGCATATGTCAATCTTTTTTCAGACGAACACATTTTCAGTTATTTAAGAAAATGTCTTAGATCTTTCAGTGGTTTTAGTGTGAAGCAATGGGGTCCAGCTCGTTGAAGTCCGAAAATGAGCATGCATCCTTCACAAAAGTAATCCATCCGGCTCCAGGGGGATAAACGAAGGCCTTCTGAGGGTAATCCGTGCGGTTTTGTCGTAAAAATATACATATTTAAAACTTTATAAACGAAAATAGCTGGCTTCCGGTAGCTGTCGACGCGCGTTCACAGAGATGGATGCTGGCGTATGACGTAGGACGTAGCGTAGGAAGCGTCGTGATGTAGAACGTAGACTTTCACTTTGTTATCATGGATGTCTTTATTTTTTTTTATTTTTTTTTTTGCTGCTTACATAAACTTTCTTTTTTAGGACACAATAGTGATCCAAAACCTCTCCAGCTCATGAGCACCACTTACTGGTCAGAGCAGAATCAACAGAAGTATTTATTTTATTTAATTGATTTTAAGAATTACAATTACAGTCCGGGGGGTACAACGAGTAAAGCAGATAAACAAACATAAAAGACATACATAAACAGCGACAAATTTAAAAGTTAAACAAAGTCTTTAGGAGTAACTGGAATATTATATTTAGAAAGGAATTCAGAGTAGGTCAACATAAGACCTTCATTGTTATACAGTTGTCTAACAAAAATTATATCATTACAAAACCAATTCATAATAAATAAAGATTTAGATTTATACAGAATGTGCTTATTATTCCAGATCAAACATCTGTTTGGAGAGAAATTGTGTTTATAGATTCAATTCCAGGAAAGAAGCATTTGTTTATGAAAGTTAGACAGTTTTAAAGGAAGCTTGGTAATACTGTAGTCACAAAGCAAAAGAAATTGGAGACCACCAACTTGGGACCTCAATTTTCAGTTGAGTTCATAACCACAGATTTTTTTATATAATGGGTTTTATTTTTATCAATACTTTTACAAGTATTATCATTAACTGCTAATGAGAGCGCTGCATATGTAAGTCTTGAGATGCCCTCTGCCTTTGTGATCAGTACTCTCCCCCTCAAGGATAGGTCTCTCATTAACCACTGATTTATTATTTCATCTTTAATGGGAATATTACAAATTGACAGAAGATTATTGTTTTTAAGAGACATTAATTCACACTTGTTTAAATTCAGGAGTTTACCATACTCAATAGACTGTAAGAAAATATTTAAAAGGAGCAAGGAAAGGATTTAAGAAAAGGAGCAAGTTCTTCTGAAAAGGTTTTATAGAATTCAGAGTTTAAACCATCTACACCAGTGGATTTATTAAATTTAAGCTCTGTAATAGCTTGAAGGACTTATTTTATACATATAGAACTATCACAATGTTCTTTTTGATCTTCATTTATAGTTTTCGAATTAGTAAGACTATCTATAAAAACAGAGGAATAAATTTAATTAAATCCTGATTTATAAAGAGTGCTATAAAAGGTTGAACAGTAATCTGCAATCACCTTTGAATCATGTGTTAGCGTACCATTAATATTCAAATGCACAATTGTATTTGTTTTTGCATGGAATTTTTCTTATTGAAAGAAATATGCCGAATTCTGTTCACCTTTTTCCAACCATCTCTGTCTAGATCTAAAGCCCCCTCTGCCTTATATATTTTATAAATATCATGTAATTGGCTTTGAAGCATATGGAAGTAAAATAATGTCAAATGTTTTTGAAACAAAAAAGCCTGTTGAATTGCACTACTTAAAAAAAAAATAGACATGGCATACATGCTTGCATTTTAATTCATTGTATTTTTAGGACTTGCATTTTTATGGGCTGAAATTCAACATTGGTTGAATATTTAAGCTGTGAATATTTCAATTAAAAACATTTCAAACACATTTTCATTATTAAAAATTCAATAATCCATATTCACCTTTCATATTTCACTTCCAAAATATTCAAACTGTTTAAAAATACAACCTATAATATTCAACAGACAATTTTCGGTCCATTTTATTTCGCTTTGCAAATTCGCTTCCACAAATTCAGTGGTTCAAATTCGACAGTAAATTCAACATTGACATCCAGGAACTGCAGGAAAAGCAGTAGATTACCAAGCATACTCTCCATCTGCTGTTAGTCGACCTCACCAGCAGGGGGTGCAAAAGCGCGTGTTGTTGACAAAGACCAGCAACAGTTAGACCAAGCCATTCATTCATGAAAATCATTGTCTGTGTCAGTATATATGCGGAAAAGATGATAAAGACACAAAAGCTGTGTTTATGTTTCATTCAATAACTTCATTGTTATACTTTCCCTGTGTAGTCTACATGTTTATCAGCTTTCTCTACCATGAACGGGATTATATTCGGTTTCCCTCAATACCTCATACTCAAGGATGCTCCTTCCGTCGGGACAAAACGCTTAACGTAGCTTATGGACTAATATATGAAATACCAAACTCGCACCTTATTGGGGATGAAGGCTCTAGGCTACTATATAGGCTACAGGCAAGCAGATGGACTCAGAATATATATATATATATATATATATACAGGTGCTGGTCATACAATTAGAATATCATCAAAAAGTTGATTTATTTCAAGAATTCAACTTAACAGGTGAAACTAATATATTATATAGACTCATTACATGCAAAGTGAGATATTTCAAGCTTTTATTTGTTATAATTTAGATGATTATGGCTTACAGTTTATGAAACCCACAAAATCAAAATCCCCAAAAATTTGAATATTACATGAAGTCACACAGTAATTGCACAGTAATACCATGGTCATTGAACCAGGTTTTTGTTCTTTTGGCAGTGTGGGCAGGTGCAAATCCTGCTGGAAAATGAAGGAAGTATCCTCCGATGACCCCTTCGGGGAAAGGGAGGAGTAAGAAAAAGTCAGACCCATCTGCCTCCTATCCTGGGGTGGATGAAGGGGCTGCAGAGACCCCAGAGGCGGTTATTCCCAAACCGCCTCGCACTCGACAGCGCAGGAGGAGGAGGGCTCCTGTTCCTTCCCTTAGCCCGGTGGTCCCAAGCCCGGTGGACCTGGAGGACCCGACTTCAGTGGTCCCAGGCCCGGTGGTCCAGGAGGACCCAACTTTGGTAGTCCCAAGCCCGGTGGTCCAGGAGGACCCGACTTCGGTGGTCCCATGCCTGGTGGTCCAGGAGGAGCCGACTTCGGTGGTCCCTGACCCAGTTGTCCCAGAGCTTTCCACCATCAGTCCTGCCATGGCCAAGAGGGTTATCTTCAATTTCTATGCATTGGCCGTTCTGCATGCATGGAGGAAGCACATGGGTTCTGCCGATCCAGAGACTGTTCAAGTCACGTCTGCCGATCCAGAGACTGTTCAGGTCACGTCTGCCGAGCCTGTGTCTCCGGACAAGATGGCCGCCACTGAGCCAGTGTCTCCGGACAAGATGGCCGGCACCGAGCAAGTGACTCCGGACAAGATGGTCGCCGCCGAGCAAGTGTCTCCGGACAAGATGGTCGCCGCCGAGCAAGTGTCTCCGGACAAGATGGCTGCCGTTGAGCCGGTGTCTGTTCCTGTGCCTGAGCCGGTGTCTGTTCCTGTGCCTGAGTCGGTGTCTGTTTCTCTGCCGTGGCCACCTGACGGGTCGTCTCCGCCGTGGCCGCCCGATGGACTGTCTGTCCCGCCCTGGCTGGCCGATGGACTGCCTGATCCGCCCTGGCCGCCCGATGGACTGCCTGATCCGCCCTGGCCACCTGATCCGCCCTGGCCGCCCGATGGAATGTCAGATCCGCCCTGGCCACCTGATAACTGGTCTGCTCCGCCCTGGCTCAGCCCTCCCGTCCCTCCCGTTCGTCCCGTCCCTCCCATCCCTCCCATCCCTCCCATCCCTCCCATCCCTACCATCCTTCCCGTCCCTCCTGTCCCTACTGTCCTTCCCATCCCTCCCGTCCCTACCTGGTCACCTAAGACTTTCTGACCCGCTAGGCAGGTACTGACCGGGCTGGCTTCCCTCCCTTCCCTCCCTTCCCTCCCTTCCCTCCCTCTCCTCCCTCCCTCTCCCTCCCTCTCCTCCCTCCCTCTCCCTCCCTCTCCTCCCTCCCTCTCCTCCCTCTCTTTGTTTTTTTGATCTGCCTGTCTTGTCTGTGGTTGTCCTTCAGTCTTGTTCCGGTCTTGTTTTTGGTGTCTCTCTTTGGGGACACCAGATGGCGTCCCTTTAGAGGGGGGGTAATGTCAGAGTTCTGTCACTTCTGTTTGGGTTTCATCTTGGGTTGGTGACAGAGCTCTGGCATTCCCAGTTTGTCATGTGTTTGTGCATATTCTGGTTTGTTGTGAGCGCATGGCTTGTCATGTATTTCCTTGTGCCATGTGCTCTCCTGTCAATTGTCTAGCCCCTCCCACCTTGTTACCTGATTAGTGATTTATTTGCCCCACCTGTTTTCCTCGTTACCCTCTTTTGTTGCTTCCCTATGTGTTTGCAGTCCTGGGCTGGTTCGTTGTCCATGTTTCCCTTGTGTTTCCTGTTCCCGCCTACGATCTCTCTTGTTTTCCCCCACGGGATAGTTATTGTTTGTAGTTTTGTTTTATTTCTTTTGTTAATAAATACCTATTTGTTTCTGACTTGAGTCCTCGCTGCTTCCACCTACCCATTCCGTGACAGCGAGGTGGCCATCGGTCAAGGGAGTTGTCTAAGGTGATATCAAAATCTCCAATAATAAGAAGTGAATTTTGGAATTTAGATAAACAGTGTGTAATACGACTCTCTAACTTTTTGAGTAGAGCATCATTTTCAATTTTAGAATTGTACCCATAAAAATGTATAATAATTATAGTAACCAGATCTAGTTTAATAATTAAAATAATGAAATGACCAAGGGGATCCCCCTCAGTAAATAAAATGTCCCCAGAAAATTAGTTTTTTTTAAATTGCAACACCAGCTGTACGCTCAGACCTTATCACGGATGTCCAGAATGAGGAAGTGTACACAGGATGCGTTTACACTAAATCTATTACACTAAATTTCTGCATAAAGGCCTATAGTGTGGAGTTATGATAATCTACACTGCGAGGTGGCCATCGGTCAAGGGAGTTGTCTAAGGTGATATTAAAATCTCCAATAATAACAAGTTAATTTTGGAATTTAGATAAACAGTGTGTAATACGACTCTCTAACTTTTTGAGTAGAGCATCATTTTCAATTTTAGAATTGTACCCATAAAAATGTATAATAATTATAGTAACCAGATCTAGTTTAATAATTAAAATAATGAAATGACCAAGGGGATCCCCCTCAGAAAATAAAATGTCCCCAGAAAATTAGTTTTTTTTTTAAATTGCAACACTCAGACCTTATCACAGATGTCCAGAATGAGGAAGTGTACACAGGACGCGTTTACACTAAATCTATTACACTAAATTTCTGCATAAAGGCCTTTAGTGTGGAGTTATGATAATTAACATTGCGAGGTGGCCATCTGTCAAGGGAGTTGTCTAAGGTGATATTAAAATCTCCTATAATAACAAGTGAATTTTGGAATTTAGATAAACAGTGTGTAATACAACTCTCTAACTTTTTGAGTAGAGCATCATTTTCAATTTTAGAATTGTACCCATAAAAAATTATAATAATTATAGTCACCAGATCTAGTTAATAATTAAAATAATGAAATGACCAAGGGGATCCCCCTCAGAAAATAAAATGTCCCCAGAAAATTTGTTTTTTAAAATTGCAACACCAGCTGTACGCTCAGACCTTATCACGGATGTCCAGAATGAGGAAGTGTACACAGGACGCGTTTACACTAAATCTATTACACTAAATTTCTGCATAAAGGCCTTTAGTGTGTAGTTATGATAATTTACACTGCGAGGTGGCCATCGGTCAAGGGAGTTGTCTAAGGTGATATTAAAATCTCCTCCTACTGTATAATAACAAGTGAATTTTGGAATTTAGATAAACAGTGTGTAATACGACTCTCTTACTTTTTGAGTAGAGCATCATTTTCAATTTTAGAATTGTACCCATAAAAATGTATAATAATTATAGTAACCAGATCTAGTTTAATAATTAAAATAATGAAATGACCAAGGGGATCCCCCTCAGTAAATAAAATGTCCCCAGAAAATTAGTTTTTTTTAAATTGCAACACCAGCTGTACGCTCAGACCTTATCACGGATGTCCAGAATGAGGAAGTGTACACAGGATGCGTTTACACTAAATCTATTACACTAAATTTCTGCATAAAGGCCTATAGTGTGGAGTTATGATAATCTACACTGCGAGGTGGCCATCGGTCAAGGGAGTTGTCTAAGGTGATATTAAAATCTCCAATAATAACAAGTTAATTTTGGAATTTAGATAAACAGTGTGTAATACGACTCTCTAACTTTTTGAGTAGAGCATCATTTTCAATTTTAGAATTGTACCCATAAAAATGTATAATAATTATAGTAACCAGATCTAGTTTAATAATTAAAATAATGAAATGACCAAGGGGATCCCCCTCAGAAAATAAAATGTCCCCAGAAAATTAGTTTTTTTTTTAAATTGCAACACTCAGACCTTATCACAGATGTCCAGAATGAGGAAGTGTACACAGGACGCGTTTACACTAAATCTATTACACTAAATTTCTGCATAAAGGCCTTTAGTGTGGAGTTATGATAATTAACATTGCGAGGTGGCCATCTGTCAAGGGAGTTGTCTAAGGTGATATTAAAATCTCCTATAATAACAAGTGAATTTTGGAATTTAGATAAACAGTGTGTAATACAACTCTCTAACTTTTTGAGTAGAGCATCATTTTCAATTTTAGAATTGTACCCATAAAAAATTATAATAATTATAGTCACCAGATCTAGTTAATAATTAAAATAATGAAATGACCAAGGGGATCCCCCTCAGAAAATAAAATGTCCCCAGAAAATTTGTTTTTTAAAATTGCAACACCAGCTGTACGCTCAGACCTTATCACGGATGTCCAGAATGAGGAAGTGTACACAGGACGCGTTTACACTAAATCTATTACACTAAATTTCTGCATAAAGGCCTTTAGTGTGTAGTTATGATAATTTACACTGCGAGGTGGCCATCGGTCAAGGGAGTTGTCTAAGGTGATATTAAAATCTCCTCCTACTGTATAATAACAAGTGAATTTGGGAATTTAGATAAACAGTGTGTAATACGACTCTCTAACTTTTTGAGTAGAGCATCATTTTCAATTTTAGAATTGTACCCATAAAAATGTATAATAATTATAGTAACCAGATCTAGTTTAATAATTAAAATAATGAAATGACCAAGGGGATCCCCCTCAGAAAATAAAATGTCCCCAGAAAATTAGTTTTTTTTTTAAATTGCAACACTCAGACCTTATCACAGATGTCCAGAATGAGGAAGTGTACACAGGACGCGTTTACACTAAATCTATTACACTAAATTTCTGCATAAAGGCCTTTAGTGTGGAGTTATGATAATTAACATTGCGAGGTGGCCATCTGTCAAGGGAGTTGTCTAAGGTGATATTAAAATCTCCTATAATAACAAGTGAATTTTGGAATTTAGATAAACAGTGTGTAATACAACTCTCTAACTTTTTGAGTAGAGCATCATTTTCAATTTTAGAATTGTACCCATAAAAAATTATAATAATTATAGTCACCAGATCTAGTTAATAATTAAAATAATGAAATGACCAAGGGGATCCCCCTCAGAAAATAAAATGTCCCCAGAAAATTTGTTTTTTAAAATTGCAACACCAGCTGTACGCTCAGACCTTATCACGGATGTCCAGAATGAGGAAGTGTACACAGGACGCGTTTACACTAAATCTATTACACTAAATTTCTGCATAAAGGCCTTTAGTGTGTAGTTATGATAATTTACACTGCGAGGTGGCCATCGGTCAAGGGAGTTGTCTAAGGTGATATTAAAATCTCCTCCTACTGTATAATAACAAGTGAATTTGGGAATTTAGATAAACAGTGTGTAATACGACTCTCTAACTTTTTGAGTAGAGCATCATTTTCAATTTTAGAATTGTACCCATAAAAATGTATAATAATTATAGTCACCAGATCTAGTTTAATAATTAAAATAATGAAATGACCAAGGGGATCCCCCTCAGAAAAAAAAATGTCCCCAGAAAATTAGTAAAAAAAAAATAAAAATTGCACCAGCTGTACGCTCAGACCTTATCACGGATGTCCAGAATGAGGAAGTGTACACAGGACGTGTCATGCAGAAGAGGCAGGATTATGGTCACGTTGAACCACGTGAGATGATTGACAGCTGTACAGCAAATGATAGAGCTCTGAGATCAAATATGACGCAAATCAGGAAGAGTAGACACACATCTAGCTCCGTTCGCTGTTTGAGCTCTTCAGATCGCATAATTCAGTGGAAAATTAATAGAAATGTTATTCTGTATGAGGAAATATTTTACTAGCATGGGATAATTAATCATTATTTCTCCAAATATGCGCACCATTGGACAAATAGCCATCAAATTGATGTCAAAATTACGTCAAGAAATTGGTCAAAAATGAAAATCAAATTGACGTCAAAGTGTTGATGTCAATTTGATGTCAAGATTTTGACCTCTGCTGATGTCATTTTGCCAAACAAAAAGGTGAAACGCATGACCGTACACTTATTACCAGCTTCACTTAAAACTAACCAGATTTACTTTATTTAATTTCCGGTTTAAATAAATATAATATTTAAATAGTTTAAAATATATTAAACATATTTTGATGACACCATGATGGTGGTTAGCATTTGCTTTAGTTGTGCTCTTGACCCTTGACTCTTTAATATAAAATTTTCTCTGATGGATTGAACCCTGAGAGCACACAATGTCTGTCTCATTGTTATCATGCAATACCAGGAAGGACAAACATAGTGATGTTACGTTCGTGAACGAATCGTTCTTTTTGAACGAATCTTTTAGGAGAACGAATCTTTTAGGTGAACGAATCATTCTCGTTCACGTAATCCATTGACTCATATTTCTCGTTCACTGAAATCCCTCCCTCCACAGCAGTGCGGCGCTATTACCAGCGCATGCGCAGCTCAGTGAACCAGGTAGCTCTGTGTTTTCAACCAGGGGGGTAATCGAGCGCTCGATTTCCGTACCACTCCGGGAGCCGCCATTGGCTAACAAGCCTTCACCTGCTGTTAGCATCCCATTGACTCCCATTCATTTTGGCGTCACTTTGACAGTGAATAACTTTACATCTGAGGCGTTTAAAGACTCCATTTGTCCATGGTTTATTTCTAAAGAAACACGACAATGTATACAATGTCACTCTTAAGGCTGATCGATTGCTCCTGTCTGCCTCGCTGCCTGCTGTGAGTGTGTTTGCTTCGGTGCTGTAAGCTCCATCTTAGCCTCGTATTTCTTTGTTTTGAACCATCATTTACTACAATTTGTAGTTGTTTATACTAAATACAGCTTACCCAACATCTCAGATTGACATCGCTAGCTTCCGTTACTACTAACACAACACGCTAATTCGCTACTGCTAGCCTGTTAACGCGCCACCCGTGCGCTCAGCTGTTTTATTTATTTATTTTTCTCTCGCGCGCTCGCGCCTTTGAGTTCATAAAAGCTCAGGTAAGTAATAATCAGTCAACAAACACGGTGAGTAATGTCTTGTCCTGTTATTGTCACCTGCACTTCATGTCACATGTTTAGCATAGACTTCTCTGTTGGCAATGTAGGATTTATATGTGATAAATGTAAGGAGACAGTTAGGCTGACAGAGAAGATTTCAGAATTAGAGAAACGCATCCAAACTTTAATTGAGGATAGTAAGAGTGCTAGAGCTTTAGATACTATTTTGGATGCGCCTAGCATAGTTAACTCTTTACATGATTCGGTTCCAGCTGAAGTAGAGCCTGTGCAGCCGGGCAAATGGGTGACAGTGAGGGATCGCTCTAGTCGCGGATCAAAAAACCACTCTTCCGTTCCGATTACCACAACAAATCGATTTGCCCCGCTCAGTGAAACACCCACTGAGAATTCTGTTGATTGTGCCCTAGTAATTGGTGATTCGATCACACGGAACGTGAAAATAGAGACACCAGCGAACATAGTCACATGTTTGCCGGGAGCCAGAGCGCCTGACATCAAAGCAAATTTAAAAGTGCTGGCTAATGCTAATCGTAAATTCTCTAAGATCATTATTCATGTCGGCACTAATGATGTTCGACTCCGCCAGTCGGAGATCACCAAAATTAATATTAAAGAGGTGTGTGAACTTGCAAGTACGATGTCAGGCACTGTAATTTGCTCTGGCCCCCTTCCTGTTCGCAGGAGTGATGAGATAGTTAGTAGATTGTGTTCACTGAATCGCTGGCTGTCTGAGTGGTGTCCGTGTAATAATATAGAATTCATAGACAATTGGAAAAGTTTTTGGGGCAAACCTGACCTGTTGAAAAGAGATGGTATTCATCCCTCCTGGGATGGTGCTGCTCTTCTATCTAGTAATATGGCTCATAGTCTTAGAGCTCAAACATGACAAATTGGACACCAGGTCAGGAAGCAGACAGACTGGCTAAACCAACCGTCTGCTAGCGGCCTCGCGTCACCCAGGTCAGATAAATCCTATCACATAGAGCCTCTTTCACCTAGCTATCATCATATAGAGACTGTGTCTGTTCCCCGATTTTGGAAATCCAAAAAATGTTTAAACCTATCTAAGGTTAAAAATTTAATTGATGTTCAACAAATAAAAAACAGCTATAATACAGATGAGCAAATGCTAAAGCTTGGGTTAAACGCAGCAGCTCGAGTTCTTACCAGAACCAGGAAGTATGAGCATATTAGCCCGGTTCTGTCAAAACTGCACTGGCTCCCTATTAAACATCGCATCAATTTTAAAATATTGCTGATTACTTACAAAGCACTAAATGGTTTAGCTCCGCAGTACTTGAGCGAGCTCTTAACGCATTATAGTCCGTCACGTCTATTGCGATCTCAAAATTCCGGCCAGTTGATAATACCTAGAATATCAAAATCAACTGCTGGTGGTAGATCCTTTTCCTATTTAGCACCAAAACTTTGGAACAGTCTTCCTACCATTGTCCGGGAAGCAGACACACTCTGTCAGTTCAAATCTAGATTAAAGACACATCTCTTTGACATAGCGTTCACATAATACATTATAGACTTCTATAATTCAATATTAGGCTGCATAGATTAGGTCAGCTGGAACCGGGAACACTTCCCATAAATCCTGATGTACTTGTTACATCATGAAAAGAATGGCATCTACGCTAATTTTAGTGTCTTTGTTTATCCCAAGGTTTTCCCGCAGCCTGCCGGATCCAGGCCGTTTCCAGATCTGATGAAGGACCTTCGCCTGGACCCGGTGTCAACGCAGTGCTGAAGTGCCAACTAGTCTCTCCCTATGGAGGATCCCTTTCCCACTCTACAGATAACGCGTCGTTGGGAAAACTCAATTTGCGTATCTACCCCGAATTGATAAAATAAAATAAAATTCTGAATCAAAACTATAAGGAAACACCAGTAATTTGTTTAGGTTTGGTTTGTAGGGAATTCCAAACCTGCACACATATATTCAAATGCACATAACTATAGAACCCGTTCTTAATGCGCATCTGAACGCCATCAGCGTTTCTCACAGGTTCGCGTTTAAAGTCTGTGTAGAGAGAATGGTGTCGTCTTGGCGGCCCTGATTTAAAAACAAATGATCGTTGCGACGGAAGCGAATCAATCAAAACTAACTTTAGATGGAAAATAACTTTATTAAAGAACCGCTATAAAGCCAAAACAATCTTACGTTAAATTATAAATTTATCTCTGTAAAGCTGCTTTGAGACAATCTACATTGTTAAAAGCGCTATATAAATGAAAATGACTTGACTTGACTTAAAAGGCTCCATTACCTTGTATGTTACGTTATGGCCCCGTAGAAGCAGTTTTTGTAAAAGTAGGCTAACGATTGCGTCATAACCACGCGACCGTAGAGATAGGAAGAGAAGCTCGCAGTCAATCGGGGGGACGTGGAGGCATAAAGTCTGATAAAGTCAAGGGAGAAGCCCATAGAGAGTCATGACGTTGCTCCAGCTCCTAGCTCATGGACAGCTCCTACTCACGCTCTCCGTCTCTGCGAGATTCGGAAGGGAATGATTCAGATTTCGCTTGGCACAGCTACTAGAAAACTTACAACTGTCAGGCAGGCTGCTCACGTCACATCCACGTCGTCAAGCTCAGTTTGAGTCTGCGCAGTACGCTCAGCCATCAGGAAGTGAGGGCTTTCTAATTAGCTTCACTTCTCTCCGTTGAAACCTATGGAGTCGCTGTGTCCAGTTTATATACTGTCTATGTTTTCAACCCGTCAAAGAATGACTAAACCTCGAGCCAATAGCCTTCGAGTATGAGATGTGACGGAGCATGTGATTTGTTGGATGTAGTGAACGAATACGCCCTTCACTGACTGTGACCGAGTTGCAGGGTTGCCAGATTGGGCGGTTTACCTCGGTTTGCGGTTTAATTCTGATAAAAAATCAGCAAATTCTTTGATAAAGTCTGTATGGTGCCCTGGTGGCCTGTATACAGTAGCCAGCACAAATGTTAAACGTGATTTATCATTTACACTAGATAGTGTTACATTTAGCAACAACACTTCAAAAGAATTATATTTAAAACAAGTCTTCTCAGTAATTCTGAAGATATTACTATAAATTACAGCAACACCTCCCCCTTTGCGTTTCAGACGAGGTTCATGTTTATAACCGTAATCTTGCGGGGTGGACTCATTTAAAGTAATATAATTGTCTGGTTTTATCCAGGTTCCTGTCAAACACAGCACATCTAGGTTATAGTCTGTAATCATATCATAAACAATGAGTGCTTTTGAAGTAAGCGATCGAATATTCAGCAACCCAAGCTTTATCATTTGTTCATTCGTATTATGTCTGTTTTTTATTTGTTGAACCTCAATTAAATATTTACCCTTGAATGGGTTTAGGAGTTTTTTGTATGTCCTAATTCGGGGAACAGACACAGTCTTTATATTGTGATATCTAGGTGAAAGAGGCTCTATGTGATGGGATTTATCTGACCTGGGTGACGCGAGGCCGCTAGCAGACGGTCGGTTTAGCCAGTCTGTCTGCTTCCTGACCTGAGCCCCAGATTGTCATGTTTGAGCTCTAAGACTATGAGCCATATTACTAGAGAGAAGAGCAGCACTATCCCAGGAGGGATGAATACCATCTCTTTTCAACAGGTCAGGTCTGCCCCAAAAACTTTTCCAATTGTCTATGAATTCTATATTATTTTGGGGACACCACTCGGACAGCCAGCGATTAAGAGAGGCCAATCTACTAACTATCTCATCACTCCTGCGAACAGGAAGGGGGCCAGAGCAAATTACAGTGCCTGACATCGTACTTGCAAGTTCACACACCTATTTAATGTTAATTTTGGTGATCTCCGACTGGCGGAGTCTAACATCATTAGTGCCGACGTGAATAATAATCTTAGAGATGATTAGCATTAGCCAGCACTTTTAAATTTGCTTTGATGTCAGGCGCTCTGGCTCCCGGCAAGCATGTGACTGTGGTGGCTGGTGTCTCTATTTTCACGTTCCGTGTAATAGAATCTAGCTTTCCACGTAACTTGCGACAGGTTATACATTTGTGGAGTATTGAATTGATTAGTGCTTTGCCTCCCAAGATCCACAGTCCTGCTGCCCTGATCGCTCCTTCCAAAAAGTGATGGCCTTGATGTTTCACTTGCTCATGATGATGTCGAGTGAGCAGTAGAGAGATGTGGCTATCTTTGGGCAGAACTATTGGGTTCTTTTCAGCAGCTGCAACCTGAGAGTGCTTTAGACGTCCACCATTATGCACTGAGTTCAGTCCCTCAAACTGCCACCAGAGGTCACCATCTCCTGCGTCTGACATCCACCTTGAAGAGCCTCACCTGTAAATCACTGTCATTCATCTTCATTCATCTTCACAATTATTCATCTTCAACTTACAGAAAAAGATCATAATTTCTCTTTAAGTAGGTTTAGTTCAGTAATGTTGTTCTCTTGTTAAGGGAGGGACTGTGATATTTCCATCACTGGGTGTTAATAAACAGTGTTAACCACACAAAGCTTCCCTGTAAAGCTAAAGTGCATGTGTTAAAACAGGTCATTTGGTTGCTGTTGATCTGATGAGCTTCAACACGGTAAGACAAACACACTCTGGCTTAAATGAAACTGATGATTATTGCTCATATAACATGCCTGTCTTTACATGAGAAATGTTAAGAATAGGGTGATTTACATATACTTGTTTAAGTGATGAATATAATAGCGCAAGTATTCATTACTTCAATGAGCTCATTGTTTCTGCTTGAAATTAATACATTTTTAACTAACTGTGCACTCTAAAAAGTGTTGTTGTGTCCGTTTTAACACATGTAGTGAGTGTGCTCAGGGACAACACATGTTGTGTCAAATTGAACACAATAAATGTGTAAGTCATTTTAACACACAAATTGTGTCATTTTAAAAAATAAAGCGAAAGGGCCAGATGCAAAAATATTACAACCTGTAAAAAGAGATGTTAAAAATGACACATGTTGTGTAGATTTTAACACATGTGGTGTGTGTGCTCAGGGACAACACATGTTGTGTAGATTTTAACACATGTAGTGTGTGTGCTCAGGGTAGGGTTGCCAACCGTCCCGTATAATACAGAATCGTCCCGTATTTGACACATAAAAAAGTCTTGTTCCGTATTGAACTGATACGGAACGCACTTTGTTCCGTATTTTTGAGAATCATTTCAGTGCAAATCCATGACAGACACATAGCTTCTGATATATGTCAGGTTATGAACGAAGACATTTGTAGGCTATGATAAGAAAAAAAAAAAAAACACAGACCAGACCTGGTCTAAAAACAGGTAAATACTAATTTCCCTGTTTGTCTATGATCAACGTAGCGTTTTTAACATCTTGGAACATCATCAGAGAATGCCCTTTTAATTTGTCGTTTCAGTCATTGTGAGTCACGTATCGCAGCAACGATGACGATAAAAGTGACAACAGCGGGAAATGTAAAAATGACTACCTCCGAGCAGCCGGCGAAAAATTAAATTTCTTTATTAGCTGTTTTTTTTAATGTATTATTGCTTTGCACTGGAAAGAAAGTTAACTATAATGGAAGGATAATTATATAAAGATATTTGCACTACACTTCCTTAAAATGTTGTCTAATTAAATTAAAAATATAATTTTTTGCACTGTAAAGAACATTCTAGCAGTCTAATTCTATTGAATAAGTTCGCACAAGGCTACAGAAAACTTTTGTGTTTATTTTTCTTCAAATGCAGTCTAAAGCCGATGAGTTTTGAATGTTATAAGTTGTATTTGTTTAAGTTAAAAATAAAACATATTATAAACTAAACAAATCCATGGTTCATTGTTGGCAAAATGATCATGATAGCCTTTATATGTCACATCTATGTGGTTCAGTCTTGTATATTGATTAGGCCTATATTCTATCAATATTGTATTATAAAATGCTATAATGTATGAAATATATTTATCTAAATGTATCCCCCCCGTTAGTTGTATACATTAGTCTCCCCCGCAATGCAAAGATTTGTACTATGGTGGCACCCAGCATGCATTGCAGCATAAAGCTTTTTGTCATCTGTCATTTGTCATTTATCATCTGAGCATATTTTTCTCATGATTATTTCTGCTGTTTCAAATGTGTTAAAATAAATACACATTTACAGCAATCAGAGAAACGTTAAAGAGTCAAGGGTCAAGAGCCCAAATAAAGCTGACACTGATCACGATTCTGGTGACTTTAAATGAAACATTCAATGAATCGTCAACACCAAAACCTGTTAATTCTGACAGAAATAAAGTTAATCTGGTTATTAATAACAAGTGAAAGCAGCATTTGAAAAAGACATTGAAAAAGAGGCATGATGTGATTGGCTGCCAAAAAACACCCGTTAATCTTTCCGTTTTCATGAATTAAGATTTAATTTATTTATTTGAATGTATTGCTTTATTTATTTTAGAGCATTTTATGGGATGCCATATAAAATATACCTATAATTTTTTTCATAAACAAACTCTCCTCCACCCAGTGCTATTCTGTTACATTTTAACACACATTGTGTGTTAAAAATATACACAACGTGTCAAAATACCATCAACACATCTTGTGTGTTGTTTTTTAACACATCTCTTTTTAGAGTGTGACTTTGTATATGTACATTTCTGAAATGCATATCTTAGACAGTTTCCTCTGATAACAGATCACTCTAAATTGTAATGTGGACTCGTGTATTTTCTGTAAATCTGATTTGAAATGATGTGTATTGTGAAAAGCGCTATACAAATAAATGTGAATTGAATTGAATGCTGTATTATAGACATATGTTATGCTGATGTGGGTCAGAATGGCTCCTCTTCCTCTGATCTTCTTTCTGCTCATGATTCACGGTGAGTCTCTCTTACATTCACATTAGAAACACTCTGATGTTTTATTTAAGGCCTCATGAGCGGCTGATCTGCACTTTCTTCTGTCCTGTTCTCACATATTTCTCTCTTCTTCTTCTTCTTCTTCTTCTTTTTCATTTTATTGGCAACCGCACTTTACAGTGCATTACTGCCATCATCTGGTAGCTTGGAGCTCGGATCAGAAACATTCCTAGCTCTTAATATTTCTAAGCACCCCCCCCCCCCCCCCCCCCCCAAAAAAAAAAAAAAAAAAAGAAAAAAAAAACACCCACTGGCGCTGCGTGTTCAGCTCCTCCAGCTTCCACCCCATTTCCCTTTAACTCCCGCTTCCCATCCGTAACCTTATTTACCTCCAAATTGACTTACCCTATCTCATACTATACTTCTATACATCTTCTACCTCTCTCTATAAACCTATATACATATTTATCCTACAATCTCTTCATTAAACCAGTATTATTCAAAAACTGAAACAACACAATAACCATACTATTTCCTATATCTGAATCTAATATATTCTTTAATGTTAACTCTTTCCCTTCATTCTTCCATAATTCTTCTCTTAGCACTTCTCTTTCTTCCTCATAACCATTACAATTAATAAACACATGTTCTACAGTTTCACTCTGCCCACATTTCTCACACAAACCCGTTGGATGCTTAGAAATTAAATGTAATGTTTTATTCAAACCAGTATGTCCCACCCTTAGTCTCGTAATTATACTTTCCTCCCTTCTATTTCTCCCTCTTTTCCTACCTTTTCCTACTTTCTTTTGTATTGCATATAAATGTCTCCCTTTACTCTCATTATCCCAATATTGTTGCCACTTTTTAATCATTTTCTCTTTTATTACTGCTTTTATTTCTTTTAAACTATGTGGTAACTCAATTTCTACCATCTCTTCATCTATTGCCTGTTTAGCTAATTTATCTGCTTCCTCATTGCCTTTAATTCCCACATGAGCTGGGACCCACATAAACTGTACTTCTATTTTAATTTGATTAAACTCAAAGAGATTTTGAAGAATTTCCATAATTAAATCTGGTCTTGATTCTGATTTTTGATTATCGATACTAACAATTGCTGAATAAGAATCTGAACATATGACTGCATTTTTTATTTTCCTTTCCTTAATAATTTTTACTCCTAGCAGAATAGCCATCAACTCACCTGTATATACTGACAACTGGTCACTAATTCTAGCTTTTTTCTTCACCATTAACTTTGGCACATTGACTGCCACTCCTATTCTCATTCCTTTTTTGGAAGCATCTGTATAAATCTGTATATTATCTCCATACGTTATTCTTAAATACTCAGTCGCTCTCATTACTTCCATCTCATTATTTCCTTCACTCTGTCTTATCTCCGTTAATGTTAAATCTACTACTGGTTGAGAAATAATCCATATAGGAGTATGCGGATATATTACTCTTGGTACACATCTATAATTGTTTATCCCCATCTACATATTTCTCTCTGAAACAGGAAGTTTGAGTTGAACATGTCAAACGCTCCTCCCTTTTAGAAATGTCCAATAGTCTTTTGCTACTTGCTAGTCAGTGTCACATGGTTTAGGGGGAGGGACTTTCTCAAAGTTCAGAGCTTTTGATTGGACAAAAGTCACTGTAGCAGCAGATCATGAATATGTTTGGCTCATGTTCTCAGAAGTGAATGTGTACATGTTAAATATTTATCATGTCAAAGGAGTTCACTAGCATAAATGAGCTCTGAGCTGATAGATAAGAACTAAAAGCCACAAAACTAATATGTTGATGTCATTGGGTATTTAATAAATCAACTTTGATTATTTTCTTCGTCTTATTTTTCATATATTTCATTATTTGAGAGTGCATCATGTTGTTCGTGATTCTCTCTTCACTCTGTCTCTGTACATTTACTTCTGCTTTTCTGCAACACCATAATAAGTTTATTGTGATTGGCAAAACATATCAGAATTGTGTTATTTAAAATAACAGAATTTTAGAAGTTTAGTGACGACATCTTAAAATGTTTACATGGTACAATGACTGGTAGGCTACTGTTTTATTTAATTATTATTATTGCTTGACACAAATTTCATGATTTCAATTCTTTCAATCTCTATCACGAATTCAATTCTTGTGATTTGATTCCGATCTTGATTCAATATCGATTAATTTGGATGATATTAGGTACAGTAGATACATGTACATTTTTCTCAAGAAAAAACTAATCTCACACATTGCTGTATTCATACAGAGCCCTGTCAGCTATTATTATTAAAGATTAAAAATAACAACTCTAATTAAATATGTGTTTTTTATTATAATAACAACATTATAATATTGTAGTGATATAGGTAAAAATGTAATAAATATGTAGGCTAATATAGTGCACATATTTAGCAAATGGTCTCTAAAGCAAATTTTTCTAGCCAACTAACGTGCTATGGTGATTAAATGGCTTTCCTGGGGTAAATGTAATGTTCTGCTTCTCCAGCGTTATGTAACGTAATGTGATATTCTTGCTGTTTTATTGACTTCTTTCCATGGTTGAAAAACACTGATTGATCGATTTTATGTATGAGGTGTTGCACACACAGAAGAGGCTGTGTTTTCTGGTGGCACATAATTTTTATTTCTGTCAAACGCTGTACAATCTGAAAATTCAATAAAGAGAACAATAAATAGATATATTATATGATATTATAGGTCAGCACTACATGACGTCACCTAAGTGTGGACTCTGAGGAAGTCCATAAGTCCGGAGTGTGCCATTTGGGACAGGGCCAAAGTAGCTGGCAGTGTGACTTCTTCATGTCAAAAAGTGAAACGCCCTGCGGCTCACCACTGCCCCCTAGTGTCACTCGCCAGTACACGCAGGTTTAAGTGATGTTAACATAAACATCTATAGCTACTAAATGGTAACCAACAATACATAATAATAAAACATATGAATAACAATATACGAGTATTTGAATCTATACGACTACTGATCTGCCACTTTATATTTACACGTCACATTTACAACGCCAAAACGTTATTTATTGTTTTAATTTCTAAATAAAATTGACAGAATCTGAGGGCTGAGAATTTGTTTCATATCAAAAGTAACCAGCTCTGTCTTGTCTCTCAGTGTCAGAGGTGTAAAGCCCAGGTTCAGAAAGTAAAAGTCCTCCTGAGTATTTTGTTCCACTCGCCTGGATTTGCTAATTCAGCCAGGAGAACTAATTAGTGAAATCAGCTTCTGAGTTCATGGGTGGAATAAACATATGGCAGGACTTCTACTTTCTGACCCCTGGACTATACACCTCTGGTCAGTGTCAGTGCGATTTTTCTCTGCGTGAGAAAATGTGTGTGTGGCGTGAGAGTGTGTGAAACGTGTCGATTAGAGTCTCAGGCTGAAAGTGTGACAGTTCACAGCCCTGCCCTAGCACTAGATCGTGAATATATATTTTGCTCTTGT
Organism: Leuciscus leuciscus; assembly: GCF_965113295.1. Classification (NCBI taxonomy): domain Eukaryota; kingdom Metazoa; phylum Chordata; class Actinopteri; order Cypriniformes; family Leuciscidae; genus Leuciscus; species Leuciscus leuciscus. The sequence continues at coordinate 61,269,179 of NC_138727.1, forward strand.
TGTCGGAAGTGAATGTGTCTATGTTAAATATTTATTTAGTCATATTCCAGGATTTACAGTTTTTACAGTTTTTCTGAATTGCTAAAACACTAAACCCACTTCTCTGAACCAAATTCTCAATAGCCTAAACCAATTTGTCAAATAAATCACTCTTTCTGTAAAACATTAAACAAGTTCAGGTCGTTAAAACACTGTTTGTAAATCTCATGCACTATTTTTGCAAAACTCAAAACACATTCTCACTCACTAAAACACATTTCTCACTGTGATGCACTTAGGTTTCAAAACACTAAACACAGGCAGGCTAAAGTTAAACACAACTACAACACAGTTGTCATCGTTTACACACAACGACTCAAAATTGTTCAGACTTATTTCTAATGATGAGAGGAAACCAACTGTACAAATTACAAGACGGTTTAAGGTGGCTAAATTTACTCAAAATGTTGCATTGAAGATTAGAGGAGGAAGAGTATGAGTATAAGAGGAGGAAGAGTATGCGTATAAGATGAGGAAGAGTGTGAGTATAAGAGTATACACTGTAAAAAAGAATACATTGATTTTATTGATATCTAATTACTAAAAATGAGGCAACAGATTACAAGCAATATTATTAATTAAATTTAACTAATTAGAATTGAGTAATAATTAATCAAATGAATTCCTTAAAAGTTAACTATTTAAAATGAGTAAAATTTACAAAATATCTTTTATTGCCAACATTGAAAACACCTGGTGTTAACAAGCAGAATCACTGAAGGAGAAAACCATAATTAAAGTCACCATTATGGTGATCAGTGTGTGTTTTAGTTGGGCTCTTGACCCTTAAATCATTTACTTTAAGTTTTGTTTGGCTGCTGTACTGAGTTATAACAGCCAGATGAACAAAGAGAAAAGGTGATCTGATGGTGTTGGTTGTGTTTTAGCATAATCATTATTTCACAATCATTAGACCTGAATCACTGAACCTCATATAGAGTCCAATTTATGAGTTAAGGTAACTTTATTAATTACAGCAGTATAATATTTTTAGCCTTTTCAATGAAATCCAAATGATCAAATCAATAATAAAAAATAAAAAATATATGTTTTTTTTTTTTTTTTTTTTTTTTTTTTGGCACAAACACACATCAAGATTTTGCGTATGAATCTCAGCAATGGTGACGAACAGATCACCTCTGATCATAAGCTCATTATTTATTCATGCAGCAATGCATGATGGGAGCCATGAATGAGTTTTGATTGGTGGCACCCAGAATGCACTGCAACATGCTTTATAAATCAAGTCAAGTCAAGTCAAGTATATTTGTATAGCGCTTTTCACAAAACAGATTGTATCAAAGCAGCTTCACAGTATTATTAAATTAAAATAATACAACAAGGTTTTTTTCTAATGGAATTTATTGATTGATAAAATCAAATTAAATATCCCCATAATATCCCCAACTGAGCAAGCCAAAGGCAACAGTGGCAAGGAACCAAAAAACTCCATCAAGTGACCTAATGGTGTCCTAAAACTCCATCAGGTGACCTAATGGAGAAAAAAAAAACCTTGGGAGAACCCAGGCTCAGTCGGGGGCCAGTTCTCCTCTGGCGTTTATTAACTAGAGGCCGGATTGTAATTTGAACTGTAAGATTAAAAATATTATATGAATGCCTGGCTGAAGAGATGCGACTTTAATCTAGTTTTAAACTGGGAGAGCGAGTCTGAGCAACGGACACTATCAGGAAGGCTATTCCAGAGTTTTGGAGCCAAATGTGAAAATGCTCTCCCTCCTTTGGTGGATCTGGATATCCTAGGTATGACCAAAAGCCTCGAATTTAGTGATCTTAAAGAGCGCGATGGATTATAGGGCGATAGAAGATCCGTTAAATAGACTGGAGCTAAGCCGTTTAGGGCTTTATAAGTCAGTAGCAATACCTTGTAATTAATACGGAACTTTATAGGTAACCAATGCAGTGATGATAAAATTGGTGTTATATGATCATATTTTCTTGATCTAGTAAGAACTCTAGCGGCGGCATTTTGGACTAACTGTAGCTTGTTTATTGAGGATGCAGGACAACCGGCTAATAAAGCATTACAGTAATCTAGTCTCGAGGTCATGAATGCATGAACTAACTTTTCTGCATCAGAAACTGATAGCATATTACGTTGCTTAGCAATGTTTCTGAGGTGGAAAAAGGCGGTTTTTGTAACATATGAAATATGATTTTCGAAAGACAGGTTGCAATCGAGTATAACACCCAGGTCTTTTACTGTAGAGGATAAAGTAACAGGACATCCTACGATGTTAAAGTTGTATTGTGAGAGGTTTTGTGGGCGTTTTTTTTGAACTGATGATTAGTACCTCTGTTTTGTCTGGATTTAATAAAAGAAAATTACGCGTCATCCAATCTTTTATATCTTTAACACATTCTGTCAATTTGGATAATTTAGCGTTTTCATCTGGCCGTGATGAAATATATATTTGAGTGTCATCAGCATAACAATGGAAACTAATTCCATGTTTCCTTATAATATTTCCAAGTGGCATCATATATACTGAGAATAACAGAGGGCCTAACACAGATCCCTGCGGCACTCCATAGTTTACTGGAGTTATGATCGATTTTTCTCCATTTAAATAGACAAAATGGTAGCGGTCAGATAAGTATGATCTGAACCAGCTTAATGCTTGTCCTTGAACACCAGTATAATTTTGTAGTCGATCTAAGAGTATTGTGTGATCTATAGTATCGAACGCAGCACTAAGATCAAGTAAAACTAGTATTGAGATACAGCCTTGGTCAGAAGCTAAAAGTAAATCATTTGTGATTTTAACGAGCGCAGTTTCAGTGCTATGGTGCGGCCTGAAACCAGACTGAAACTTTTCATAGATATCATTTTCTTGCAAGAAAGAACACAATTGAGCGGACACAACTTTTTCTAATATTTTAGACATAAATGGAAGATTTGAAATGGGTCTATAATTTGCTAGGTTATTATGATCTAATTGTGGTTTCTTAATGAGAGGTTTTATAACTGCCAGTTTAAATGTTCTTGGAACATGACCTAAAGATAAAGACGAGTTAATAATATTGAGGAGAGGCTCTTCCACTACAGGTAACACTTCTTTCAGTAGTTTAGTTGGTATAGGATCTAATAAACATGTTGTAGTTTTAGATGAAGTGATACGTTTATTTAACTCTTTTTGTTCTATAGATGTAAAGCACTGTAATTGTTCTTGCGGGGTGATAATTGAGGCTGAATTATAAGGCGCGATTGAAGATTGAACGTTTACAATTGTGGTTCTGATGTTTTCTATTTTCTCAGTGAAGAACTTCATAAAATCATTACTACTGAACTGTAACGGGATATTTTGTTCGGGTGACGTCTGTTTATTTGTTAGTTAGGTTATTTTCTATTAGTTTGCGGAGGTGCTCAGCCCTGTCCGCTTTTAGGGCCTTTTTATAACGTGACATACTGTCTTTCCACGCGATTCTAAAGACCTCTAAATTAGTTTGTTTCCATTTACGCTCTAAATTACGGGTTTCTCTCTTTAGAACATGCGTAGTATTGTTGTACCACGGTGCTTTAATTTTTTCTCTGACCTTTTTTAATTTTATAGGTGCAACAACATCCAATGTTCCAGAGAGAATAGTGCTCATTGTGCTAGTTAGTTCTTCTAGTTCATCTGTTTGTTTGGGTTAAGGCAGCAGCTGAGACAGATCAGATAAGCAATTTGAGAAATTATCTATGGTGGATGGGAGGATTGTTCTGCCTGGTTGATAACGCGGCGCCGCATGACATATTACAGCAGTACGTAATATGCAGGTTACCATGTAATGGTCAGTGACTTCATCACTTTGCGGTATAATATCTATATCGGTTGGATCAGTTCCATGTGATATAATTAAATCGAGTGTATGATTAAGACGATGAGTTGGTCCGGTGACGTTTTGCTTGACCCCAAATGAATTTAATAAATCTGTAAACGCAGCCCCTAACGCATCATTTGGATTATCTACGTGTATGTTAAAATCTTCAACAATTAATGCTTTATCGACATTGACTAATAGGTCTGAGAGAAAATCTGCAAACTCTTTTAGGAAATCAGCGTAAGGCCCTGGCGGTCTATATACGGTAGCCAAGGCTAGAGATAATAGGGATGTTTTTCTAACATCTAAGAGCGTAACATTTAGTACAAGTACTTCAAACGAAATAAACTTATAGCCCGTTTTCTGAGTAACATTGAGAATATCTCTATAGATTGTTGCAACACCGCCTCCACGACCAATCAGACGGGGCTCGTGCTTATAGGAGTATCCTGATGGAGTAGACTCATTTAGACCGAAATAATCATTTGGTTTAAGCCAGGTTTCAGTAAGGCAAAGTACATCGAAGCTATTATCTGTGACTATTTCATTTACAATAACTGCCTTAGGTGTGAGTGATCTAATGTTTAGAAGACCTAGCTTTAGAAATTGTTTTTGTTTACTAATAGCAACATTTTCTGTTTTAATAACAATTAGATTTTTCCTAGATCCTGCAGTAGATTTATTATTTGATCTCACTAAACGAGGAATAGACACGGTTTCTATGCAATGTTCTACACTAGTATTTATATCAGTTAAATTGGTGCAGCAGAAACTATGATTTGGACTTTTGGTTACTAGTCAAAAGGTATTTAACATTTTAGAGATGTTATCCGACAGAAGATCTGCTCCGAATCTGCTTGGGTGTAAGCCATCAGCACGGAAAAGCCTAGGACGCTCCCAAAACAGATTCCAATTATTTACAAAGAGCAGTTTCTGCTCTTTGCACCATGACATTAACCATTCATTTAGCGCAAATAATCTGCTAAACTTTTCATGCCCTAGTCGGTACGTGGGAAGCGGTCCTGACACTATGATCGTTGTTTCAGGCGATGTGCTGCGTACCGTATCGATCAGATTCCTGAAGTCTTTCTTCAGAATCTCCGTCTGGCGCAGCCTGATGTCGTTCACTCCCGCGTGCAGGACCACAGTTCTGACACGCTCGTCACCGTTCAGAATCTCGGGAACGTGAGTAGCGATTTCAGAAACACGAGCACCAGGAAAGCAGTGACTGTGCACCTTACTTTTACCTAACGTTGCGCGTACGTGCCGAACGATGGAATCGCAGATGATCACAGCATCGCGTTCCGTTTCGCGAAGAGGGGAGAAGCGGTTTTGTGTGGATAACTCGAAAACCGGGAGGGTCGGAGAGAGTCTTGGTCTAGACCTGACTTGCGTCTTCCGCTGCGGAACCACCCAGGCTTCGTGGTGGCGTGTTGGAGCCGGAGTGAACGAGACCATGGCTGATCGCGACCTCGACGCTCAGGACCGATGTTGAGAAACGCACGGAGTAGACGAGGTCGGAGTCAGCGGGTTAGTAACGTTAATCACTGATTTGTGTGCATTGGCGCATGATGTTTCAACCGCCGGTCTACCAGCTCGGCTTGTCTCAATAAAAGGTCATGGATCTGTTTCTCAACAGCTTCCAGCTCAGACTGCAGTGCGTGCAGCTCAAATGTGTCCTCACCTGCACCAAAAGGTAGACTACTTACATCTGATATATTCACCATTTTAACAGATGGACAGTAGGTTAGCAACGAAGCTACCAGTGATGCTATCAATATTAATACTAATTTATGACTGAAGTCTTGGATATAATCCGTCCTTTTAGTGGTACGGGTGTAGAGTAGACGCACGATAGGCGAAAAATAAATAAAAAATGTTTGTTTGTAAGTGAGTGTGGAGAAGACGCGTTCAGCCGTGATCCAAGGGAGTAACCTATAAGAGTATCCAACGTTGGATCACTGACATAAATGTCACCATTGTTGAGATTCACAGGCTGATTATTGATTATTGATTATTGATGTCTGTGTGTCTCTTTTTTGTATAAGAGAAACGTTTTAGAAATTATTTGGATTACATTGTAAAAGTTATAAATATAATGCCATACAAGGCCAGTGCTGCTATAATTAATAGAGTTAATCTAACTAAATTGGGCTCTATATGAGTTCAGTGATTCAGGTCAAATGATTGTGAAATAATGATTATGTTAAAACAACCAACACCATCAGATCACCTTTTCTCTTTGTTCATCTGGCTGTTATAACTCAGGTACAGCAGCCAAACAAAACTTAAAGTAAATGATTTAAGGGTCAAGAGCCCAACTAAAACACACACTGATCTCCACAATGGTGACTTTAATTATGGTTTTCCCCTTCAGTGATTCTGCTTGTTAACACCAGGTGTCTTCAATGTTGACAATAAAAGATATTTTGTAAATTTTACTCATTTTAAATGGTTAACTTTTAAGGAATTCATTTGAATAATTATTACTCAATTCTAATTTGTTAAATTTAATTAATAATATTGCTTGTAATCTGTTGCCTCAATTTTATTGATAGATATCAATAAAATCAATGTATTCTTTTTTACAGTGTATAAGAGGAGGAATAGTATGAGTATAAGAGGAGGAAGAGTGAGTATAAGAGGAGGAAAAGTGAGTATAAGAGGAGGAAGAGGAAGAGTGTGAGTATAAGAGGAGGAAGAGTATGAGTATAAGAGGAGGACGAGTACGAGTATAAGAGGAGGAAGAGTGTGAGTTAGAGGAGGAAGAGTGAGTATAAGAGGAGGAAGAGCGTGAGTATAAGAGGAGGAAGAGTATGAGTATAAGAGGAGGAAGAGTATGAGTATAAGAGGAGGAAGAGTGTGAGTTAGAGGAGGAAGAGTGAGTATAAGAGGAGGAAGAGCGTGAGTATAAGAGGAGGAAGAGTATGAGTATAAGAGGTGGAAGAGCGTGAGTATAAGAGGAGGAAGAGTGAGTATAAGAGGTGGAAGAGTGAGTATAAGAGAAGGAAGAGTGTGAGTATAAGAGGAGGAATAAGAGGAGGAAGAGTGTAAGTATAAGAGGAGGAAGAGTGTGAGTTAGAGGAGGAAGAGTGTGAGTATAAGAGGAGGAAGAGTGTGTGTAAAAGAGGAGGAGGAAGAGTGTGTGTATAAGAGGAGGAAGAGTATGAGTATAAGAGGAGGAAGAGTGTGAGTATAAGAGGAGGAAGAGTGTGTGAAAGAGGAGGAAGAGTATGAGTATAAGAGGAGGAAGAGTGTGAGTATAAGAGGAGGAAGAGTTTGAGTTAGAGGAGGAAGAGTGTGAGTATAAGAGGAGGAAGAGTGTGTGAAAGAGGAGGACGAGTGTGAGTAGAAGAGGAGGAAGAGTGTGTGAAAGAGGTGATGAACGAGGAAGAGGAGGAAGAGTGTGTGTATAAGAGGAGGAAGAGTATGAGTATAAGAGGAGGAAGAGTGTGTGAAAGAGGTGATGAACGAGGAGAAAGAGGAAGAGTGTGTGAAAGAGGTGATGAACGAGGAGGAAGAGGAAGAGGAAGGTGTGGAGAATGTTGTCAAGGCTGGATCTGCTTCAGGGTTTTCCTCTTCTCCTGCAGAGATGATATTCTCCGGCCGGACCGACATGAAGACGTGAAGCTGAAGCAGAATAAATCTCTCTCACTGACCTTGATTCTGCAGTTGCTCAACTCTTCTGACTGTACTTTACAGTAACATGCTTTTCATTTACAGTGTTTTACTGTAACCTTTTGGGCTTCTGCAGTTGGTCACTGTATTTCACAGTATGCAAATGCTGAATATACAGACATTCCACACTATACAATATTCAGTACAATACTATACAGTACCTGCAGTGCATACAGTATTTATTCACTCACCACTGTCAGGTGTCAGTACTACTTTTTATTGATTCTGTGTTCTCCATTTGTCATGTAGTGTCTAACGAATGATCTGTAGTGTTTATAATATTGACTGATGTGTGTAAGATCTGAAAGCATTGTTTGATTTTGCCAGAAGAGTCAGAGATTCTCTGAATGAGTTTTGAACATTTGCTTTTGTGTTTAAGGTTTTGAGAAAGTGAGTGATGGTTTCAAGAAATGTGTTTTAGCAATTCAGAAAAACTGTAATTGTGCAGCTTGTTGTTTTCGGCTGATTTCTTAGTTCTCTCTTCACTCCTCTGTCTTAAAGTAATTCACACTGAGGTTATTTATTTACATTTATCTTATATTTCCTGTAATGAGTCGCTGTTTTCTAATAGTAATAAAGTATTGTCATGTTTTCATGGCCCAATATAACAGATAAAACTACATTTACAGTTTGATGAATTCTGTGTTTCAGGGGTTTCTAGTGCTGATTGGAGTGTGAGTTACAGTCCTTCACACATCTGTGCACTAAAGGACTCAACAGTGATAATGAGCTGCACTTATAAATACCCTACTGGACATCAGATCATGAAAGTGTTCTGGACAAAAGGCCCATTACAAAAGGGTGTCGAGCCTCTAGATCTGTCTAATGACACTGAATACAGTCAGAGGCTTCAGTATCTGGGAGATAAACAGCAGAACTGCACCGTCAGACTGGGTCATGTGACACTGAAGGATTCACACATGTACTATTTCAGATTCACAACTGATAAACCTGATAAGAAATGGATTGGTGATCCAGGAGTGACTCTTAAGGTCACAGGTGACTTTGATGAGGTTTCTCTCTTCTTCTGTGCATTATGTTGAATAATAATCAGTGTATGACAGCAGCACTAGATATAATGTGTGTGTTGTGTTCAGATCTTCAGGTGGAGTCTCCTGAGAGAGTGACAGAGGGAGATTCAGTCAATCTGAGATGTAAAAGCAGCTGCGCTCTGACTGACAGAACATTCATCTGGTACAGAAACTCACTGAAGATATTAACTGAGAGAAGAGACAGAAACAATGAACTCCTGCTGCAGTCAGTCAGAAGAGAGGATTCAGGCAGATATAGCTGTGCTGTAGACGGACACACTCACATCTCTCCTGCTGTTCAGCTCAATGTCATGTGTGAGTACAGATTGACTTTCTCTCTTTAACCCTCATGCACTTTAGATTTCTGGTTACAGTCTGTGTGGTCCGGGTCAAACTGACCCTAATTGTATTCAATTCCCCAAAAATCACACTGTGAAAAAAACATTATAATAATTACATTCAGGTACAAATAATGAACTTTTAATATCAATACTTTTCACACATTACAAAGAATACATTTCTGAATTTATGATTTATAAAAATGTTTTAGCCACTATTTTTAAGACTGCCCCTCCCCGACACCCGTGGGACACTTGCCATTGTACATTTATAACAATAATATCTTAGTCAAAACCTAAAGGAATCTTGACAAACTATATAGCATTTGAAAGCGTTCAGACTGTAGTTTTCATATTTAGCGACTGATTTTCAAAAGATGTGGTGCCGAATTATAACACACACTCTGATTCTTTCCGTATGTTTTTATATGTATTTTAGAGATTGAATTCAAAATAAATCAAATATTAACATTACTACCTAGACTACTTCTGAATAGGATGTCTACTTAATAAATATTTTTTTTAAAGTATGGAAATATATGGTTAAGATCACTCAATCCATATATGGAAATCAAAGAGTCCTTATATGGTCACCAGAGGAGTCTGGATGTCATCTAGTGGAAAAGTTTGGTACTGCGCTCAAAAAAACTTGAAATATTTCAGAGACATCAACCTAAAATTTGTCACAGAACTTGTTCAGATATTTAGCTTTGATTTTCTTGAAGTTTTAGAGTTGAACATGTTTTGTAAAATATATATTTTACATTTTTATAAACTTCTATGACGTTTTTGTAAACTTTAATTTTACAAGGTTTTTAAAGGCACCTATTATGCAAAATTAAATTTTACATAGTGTTTGAACATAAATGTGTCGACAGTGTGTGTACACAACCACCCTATAATAATAAACATCCACCCACTCCTCTATTTGAATCCCCATAAATCATAAGCAGTGTCTCAGAACAAGCGCTATGCTTTCTCACGCACCCCTGCAAAACTGTGGAGCCAGGTAGTGTTGCAAAGCACACTCAGACCCCACTCCGGGACGGGTCCCTGTCCTCCACCTCGCTGCCCCTCCACAGGTGGTCCCATTGGTCCTGCTGGTTCGGTCGCTGGGAGTCTGGCTAGAGCCGTCACGTTCCTTCATTATCAAAACACTGATGGATCATTTGCTGTAGAATCATAAGGCTACTACAATCATTAATGTAAAATTAATGAGCCATAAAATCAAAGATAAGACTCAATGAGAGCTCAGTGAATCAGACTACTACATTATGATTATGTCATCATCGTCACATTACCAACATCACCTAATTCATTTTCATTTTCCCCTGATTTTCTTGCCATAACCAAAATTACAGCAGTCAGAGAAAAACTAATGTTAACAAGTCAAGGGTCAAGAGCCCAACTAAAGAAACACTGATCACCATCATGGTGATTTTTAAAACTATTTTTAATAAATCAATTGTTAATTCTCAATAAGATCTTCTGTAGACGCCTGACAGAAATAAAGTCAGTCTGGTTAGTAATAAGTGAAGCTGGTAATGCTGTTTGTGGAGTTGTTTAATCCTCCTCTGCTGAGATCTTCACAGATTTAATGTTTTTTATCTTCAGTTGATTTCATCTGAGGCTGTGGCTGTTTCTCTAAATTTACATTCCCAGAATTCCCTGCGTGACACTTCACATTTGATGCTATTTCATTTAAATAAGTTTCTTCTTAGTTTTTGTATCAGTCATGTACATTTGGGGTTTATATTACATCATATATTGTTTAATGAATGTGTTTGGCATTATTTGGAGTCATGTGTGTGTCACCATGATGGTGTTTTGTGTTTGTGTGTATGAGACTGTGCACCTTCTTTACATTAACATGTTTCTTGATTTGCGGATAACCAATGGTGGTAAACTTTGAATCATCATGTGCTTTTCCTTTTTATCTCCTGTATTGTTATTGGGGTTATCAGTATATTACCAAAGTATAAAGCAGATTTTAACACTTTAGTGATTTTGAATGATTACGTTTATCGGTTAAAGGTAATACAAAATGTGTAGTCCTTATAAACACAGAGATCTGTTAAGAATCGACACAGGTTGTGTGTTAAATTTGACTCAACATGTGTTGTCCCTGAGCACACACAACACATGTGTTGTCCCTGAGCACACACACTACATGTGTTAAAACTGACACAACGAGTGTTGTCCCTGAGCACACACACAACATGTGTTAAAACTGACACAACATGTGTTGTCCCTGAGCACACACACTACATGTGTTAAAACTGACACAACATGTGTTGTCCCTGAGCACACTCACTACATGTGTTAAAACTGACACAACATGTGTTGTCCCTGAGCACACACACTACATGTGTTAAAACTGACACAACGAGTGTTGTCCCTGAGCACACTCACTACATTGTTAAAACTGACACAACATGTGTTGTCCCTGAGCACACACACTACATGTGTTAAAACTGACACAACATGTGTTGTCCCCGAGCACACACACTACATGTGTTAAAACTGACACAACATGTGTCATTTTTAACACATCTCTTTTTAGAGTGCAGTGTTTCGTAAACAATTCTGCTGCTTTGAAAAGAATCGTGAGTCAATCATTCAATGATTCATTTATAAATACAGCTAGTAGCTTTATTACTGAATGTAAGAATGACTCAATGACTCGCTCATTGAGAAGACAGTGACTTACTGGTTTTAGTGTAATATATTTTAACGTATCACTTCGTTTTTCCATCATTGCATATTGCTCTATTGAACATTTTTCATTGAAAACATTTTTTATTTCATAAAGTTATGCATAAAGGTAAAAAAAAAGCACTGGGAAATAAATTTAGGGGGCAAATATTGTCCCTTAATGGAAAAGGTATGACTGAAGTCCGGAAGAGAGGGGGTACGCAGAAGGAGGTACACCACTCTAACAAGTTGGAACCACTGCTCTCACCATTAGTCCACAACTGCTGAAATCTTGCTGAATCCAAAATCTTGCTGAAATTGCTGCTTAATAAAATAGTTATTTTTGAAGTTTTGCAGTTATTATATTATTGTCTTCATGCTGATTTCTGTCATTGCAGGTATAAATATAACGCTGCTGGAAGGATGCAATGTAAGTTGAGTTTCTGAAATTGAAGCTGTAGAGACTCCTATCAATAATAGTCCAAACTGATGCAGTGCAATAACATGTGCATTTTAGATATGTGTGTAAACTGAAATATGTGAATACTCTGCATACAAAAGCCATTGAAAGAATGAGTTTGAGTTAAGCGGGTCCACAATAGCTTTGAAGCCTATACTCTCTGTCATCATCATTGTTCTGCATTCTCATTGTTCGCTGGCAATATGGGGGATTTAATGTGCAGAGAAAGCTGTCCACGAAGCTGTCCATTTCAACCACACATTCTCATTACTTCTTTTACAAACTTAAACTTTTATTCTAGTACTTCTGTTAGTTTGGATCAGGGCCGGCCCAAGGCATAAACAAACTAAGTTGCTGCTTGGGGCTCCCTGGCCACCCCCTGCACTGAAAAAAAATGATACATTGGATTAACTGAAAAAAAATTGATGTAATTTGTTACAGCTAATTTTTTTAAGATTTTCTCAAATTGTATTTATTTATTTATAACCAACACCATCAGATCACTTTTTTTTCTTTGTTCATCTGTCAGTTACAACTCAGATACAACAGCCAAACAAAATCTAAAATAAACATATAAGGGTCAAGAGCCCAACTAAATCAAACACTGATCACCATAATGGTAACTTACAATTTGTTTCTCCTTCAGTGATTCTGCTTGTTAACATCAGGTGTCTTCAATAATAGTCAATCATCACTCAATTAATCATTTTATTATCTCATTAACTTTAACACTCTTGAGCAATTTTTTATTTTTTATTTTGGTTTGACATTAAATCAAAATTTATGGTTTTAACTAAATCATAAATACAATTTGAGAAAATCTAAAAAAATTAGCTGTAACAAATTACATAATTATTTTTTAAGTTAATCCAAAGTATCATTTTTTTCAGTGATAGAGGGCGTAACATTTACTTTGAGGCAAAGTGAAAACAGAAGTTATAAACTGGAAAATCACAATTTTCCATTGGACCAATGTAAATATATATTTTGAATGAATTACACTGATGTTTCACTTTTTTCAGTGTTTTTTTTTTTTTTTTTTACATATTAATTAACTTAAACAAGTGACATAAATGAATGAATGAATGAATAATTCAAGACAAGTAAAATTCTGATTTCATGATCAATATACCTGCCTACATCTGCTGCTGTGTCTGCCAGTGTTTGAGTCATGCGCATAACCTCGCGTGCAGACAATTCGTGCGCAAAGTCACGGTAATGTTAAGCCATGATACAAAATTTTTATTTGATCAATGATTGATGATTGACATTTAAATCAATGATTTATCCTTTAAATTGAATAATATTCAGAACAGAACAAAAATACAAAAATAACTATAAACAAGCCAAAACTAAATAATTTAAAGCGAAAGTGAAAGTAAGCGATTCGCGATGTATTTGGATGGTAAACTATTCTTTATTATAGGCTTCTTTGTACTTCACTCACGTTCCAATATCGACAGAAAAAATCATCCTCTTCACATGCAAAAATGTGCTTGGAAACATCACAGTGGAGCGGTGCTTACTGTGAACGGTATGAATTGTACTACTGACTATTTAAACAGAGCAGTGTAAGTTTTATATGTTAGGTTGACTATTTTATTATTATATATTTATTACGGCTATAATGAACAGGCTGCGATGTCAAGATTGCAATGCTAGAATATGTTTACAGTTTGTTTTCAGAAGTTTCAAAGAGTTAGTAAAAGAGTAAAGAAAAAGTTAAAACTTTTTTAACTACGCGTGGTGGGAGGGGGCCCCCAAATCAAATTCTGCTTACGGCCCCCAAAAGGCTCGGGCCGGCACTGGTTTGGATACAAACACTGTCCACTGTAGCGAGCAAAATACAGAAAAGCACCTTTAGAAAAGTATTTTCATTTCCACCAGTAGGTGGCGACAAATGTTACAAAAAAATATATGTCATTGAATCATTTGTTAAAGGCCATGTTGCAGGTTAACCACCACTGTTGATTAATGGGTACATTAATCACTCAAGATATGTATACCATTTTTAAAATGTCTCAAAAATGGTCTTAAAGACCAGTTTTTTACTTTTTTTGGTATGAACTTTTTTTTTTTTACGCAATTCGGTGATGACGTCACGTTGGGGAGAAGTGGAGGTGTAACGGTCACCAGCTGGAGTGCCCTTGAGAACCACCAGAGGGCACTCCACACCAGACTCTCCTATTCACTCACTAACTACATTTCCCATAACTCACTGCCCGGACTCATCATCTCTGATTGCATTCACCTGTGTCTCTTCACCTGTGTCTCATCACCCTGTTAGTCTCAACCTATTTATACCATGTTCACTCATTCACACACTGTGAAGTTTTGTTTGTGTTACACTGCATCTCTGAGCGTTTTTCCCTGGTTTTCTTGTTTCTTGGTTTTTTGGATATCTTGCCTTGTTCCCTGGATTACTCTCTTGCCTCTGGTCCCTGCCTGTTTTGTTGGTTTGTTTATTTGTTTGTTTGGACTGCTTACCTGTGTTTCGACCATTGCCTGTTTATTGGATTTCGTCTTTGGATTACCCCTCATTAAAGCTGCATTTGGATCTCTACCTTCGTGTCTCGGAGCAGTTCGTAACAGAAAACTTCGCCACACCCAGATCCAGCAGCTATGACCTCCAGCAATCCAGCAGTACGGATCTCTCCTGATCTTCCCAGCATGAGCCGGGAGTTCGCTGGACAGATCGCGGCCTTGGCCCTGGATAGCCTCGATCTGTTCCAGTACACCTGGGGGTTTGTTCCTCTCGCTGCCTCTTGCTCTCTAGGTGACGAGGCAATTAAGTTGTGCTACCGGCTGGGGGCTAAGGAGGTCGACCCAAGGGAGCTCCCCGATCTCTCTGGTCTGGATTGGAGAGAGGCACTCTCCAGATGTCTGGAGAGCTTCCTTCCGTGGCACGCCATGTCACCGTCTGCACTTCACGCCAGTCCAGCCGAGCCCGCACTTCCCGCCAGTCCAGCCGAGCCCGCACTTCACGCCAGTCCAGCCGAGCCCGCACTTCACGCAAGATCTGCCGAAGCCAAGGCAGTATGCGTCATGCCCGCCGCGCCTGAGACAGCAAGCGACATGCCCGCCAAGCTAGAGCCTTCACCGCTGGTCTCGTCCAGCACAGAGCCCTCTTCACCACTGGTCCCGTCCAGCACAGAGCCTTCTTCACTGCTGGTCCCGTCCAGCACAGAGCCCTCTTCATCGCTGGTTCCGTCCAGCTCAGAGCCCTCTTCGCCGCTGGTCCTGCCCAGCTCAGAACCCTCTTCGCCGCTGGTTCCGTCCAGTTCAGAGCCTTCTTCATCGCTGGTCCTGTCCAGTTCAAAGCCCTCTTCATCGCTGGTCCTAACCAGCTCAGAGTCCTCTTCGCCGCTGGTCCTACCCAGCTCAAAGCCCTCGCTGCTGGTCCCGTCAAGCTCAGAGCGTGCTGATCCTGATCCAGAGACTGTTCACGTCAGTCCTGCCGAGCCAGAGCTTCACGTCAGTCCTGCCGAGCCAGAGCCAGAGCTTCACGTCAGTCCTGCCGAGCCAGAGCCAGAGCTTCACGTCAGTCCTGCCGAGCCAGAGCCAGAGCTTCACGTCAGTCCTGCCGAGTCAGAGCTTCACGTCACGTCCGCCCATCCAGAGTCTCGTCCAGCCGAGACTGAATCTGATCCTGAGCCTGAATCGGTTCCTCTTCCTCTTTCTACGCCTGTGTCTTCGGACAAGATGGCCGACTCCACGCCTGTGTCTTCGGACAAGATGGCCGACTCCACGCCTGTGTCTTCGGACAAGATGGCCGACTCCACGCCTGTGTCTTCGGACAAGATGGCCGACTCCACGCCTGTGTCTTCGGACAAGATGGCCGACTCCACGCCTGTGTCTTCGGACAAGATGGCCGAAGCCACGCCTGTGTCTTCGGACAAGATGGCCGAAACCACGCCTGTGTCTTCGGACAAGATGGCCGACTCCACGCCTGTGTCTTCGGACAAGATGGCCGAAACCACGCCTGTGCCTTTGGACAAGTTGGCCACCGCCGAACCAGTGTCTCCGGACAAAATGGTCTCCGCTGAGCCGGTGTCTGGTCCTGAGCCAGTGTCTGTTCCTGTCCCTGTGTCTGTTCCTGTTCCTGAGCCGGTGTCTGTTCCTGTGCCATGGTCGCCTGGAAGGTCGTCTCCTCCCTGGCCGCCTGAAGGCTCGTCTCCACCCTGGTCGCCTGCACAGCCTGCTCCGCCCTGGTCGCCTGCACAGCCTGCTCCGCCCTGGTCGCCTGCACAGCCTGCTCCGCCCTGGTCGCCTGCACAGCCTGCTCCGCCCTGGTCGCCTGCACAGCCTGCTCCGCCCTGGTCGCCTGCAGAGCCTGCTCCGCCCTGGCCCTCCGCCCTGCCGGAGTCTTCAGGTCCTCTTCCGCTGCACGGGCCTGGCCCGCCATCCCGCCCCCAGGTCCGCCTCCGCTCCACCTCCCTCCTGGAGAATTTTGAGCGTCTGGAATCCGCTCCTTAAAGGGGGGGCTATGTAACGGTCACCAGCTGGAGTGCCCTTGAGAACCACCAGAGGGCAATCCACACCAGACTCTCCTATTCACTCACTAACTACATTTCCCATAACTCACTGCCCGGACTCATCATCTCTGATTGCATTCACCTGTGTCTCTTCACCTGTGTCTCATCACCCTGTTAGTCTCAACCTATTTATACCATGTTCACTCATTCACACACTGCGAAGTTTTGTTTGTGTTACACTGCATCTCTGAGCGTTTTTCCCTGGTTTTCTTGTTTCTTGGTTTTTTGGATATCTTGCCTTGTTCCCTGGATTACTCTCTTGCCTCTGGTCCCTGCCTGTTTTGTTGGTTTGTTTATTTGTTTGTTTGGACTGCTTACCTGTGTTTCGACCATTGCCTGTTTATGTGGATTTCGTCTTTGGATTACCCCTCATTAAAGCTGCATTTGGATCTCTACCTTCGTGTCTCGGAGCAGTTCGTAACAGGAGGAAAGGTAGCCTCAGCCAATACAGTTTGTATTAGAACTATGGTGACTGACTGGGAAAAATGAGTGAAAAATCAACGTTTTCTTTATATCTAGTGGTTAAAATCTAGATCATGCACAGCAAAAACTCCAGTGTTAAATTAACACTCCTGGGAGTGTATATGAGTCCACACTCAAGAGTGTAAAGTGTTCAAATATGAGTGTTAAATTAACACTCAGGAGTGTTAAAGTTAATGAGATAATTAAGTGATTAATTTAGTGATGATTGAGCATTATTGAAGACACCTGATGTTAACAAGCAGAATCACTGAAGGAGAAAATCACAAATTGTAAGCCACCGTTATGGCGATCAATGTTTGCTTTAGTTGGGCTCTTGACCCTTATATGTTTACTTTAAATGTTGCTTGTCTGCTATTATTGATTTATAACAGTCAGATGAACAAAGAAAAAATGTGATCTGATGGTGTTGGTTATGTTTGACATAATCATGTTGTGATCTGAAAAATTAAACTTATTGAGATAGTTTGGTTTAACGTGTTAATTACAGCAGCTCTGTGATTCTACAGCATATGATTATCAGTATTTATCATATAGTCCAAAATAATTACTAAACATTGTTCTGATCAAAAGACTTTCAAATGAATTTAATTAGAAACACAGACATCAATAATCAGCCTGTGAATATCAACAATGGTGACAATAATAAAGCATGTTGCAGTGGCTGCCACCAATCACAACTCATTAATGGCTCCCATCATTCATTGCGGTATGAATAAATTATCATCTGAATTGTCTTTGTAATTTACTTTTCCTAATTGAATATTCTGCTCGTCACCATTGTTGAGATGCATAGACTGAATCTTGACTTCTGTGTGTGCCTAAAAGCTAGTTGTTGTTTTTTTAAACAACTTTTAAGAAATCCTTTATATTATATCTAAAATTCTGGATATTTATGCAGAATCACAGTCATTCTGTGATCAACAACATACATCTATGTCAGAAATAAGGATCTTAAAGAGTTCAGTGATCAAGTTCAAATGATGAATGTCATAATATAACCAACACCATCAGATCACTTTTTTCTTTGTTCATCTGGCAGTTATAACTCAGATACAACAGCCAAACAAAATCTAAAGTAAATATATAAGGGTCAAGAGCCCAACTAAAGTAAACACCCATCGCCATAATGGTAACTTACAATTTGTGATTTTTCTCCTTCAGTGATTCTGCTTGTTAACATCAGGTGTCTTCAATAATGCTCAATCATCACTCAATTAATCACTTAATTATCTCATTAACTTCAACACTCTTGAGTGTTAATTTAACACTCATATTTTAACACTTTACACTCTTGAGTGTGAACTCATATACACTCCCAGGAGTGTTAATTTAACACTGGAGTTTTTGCTGTGTGACGTTAGTTCAGATAAGTACCGGTAAACTTTGTCTTTGTCATCTAGAAATAGAAGGCATCATGCTAACGTTAGCTATATGGGCTAATTTGCCAGTCCCACCTGTTATCCACCCCCTCCAGATAATCCCTAATTAAGTCTTTCCCCCAACGTTGTAAACACTTTAATGATTAGTTATCCCACGTTTTGATGGTAGCCTACTAGCTCCAGTAACAGCATCATTGCCAAGTGTTTCTAAGCGTTTACCTCTTCCTCCGGTGAAAATGTTGCGAACGCAGCCGCCGCGTGTCTGTCGCTGTTTGGCAGGTGCTTGTGTGGGCGCCGGTGGTGCCGTCCCATGGTAACTGCGTTGGAAAGCTTGTGCTGTAAGTGAGTGCGTTTTGGTCGCTGGTCGAGGAGCTCACCCCGCGACCAGATGTGACGTGCCTCACTCAGCATCCAGGATTTGCATGCTGCCTGAAACCGTTTGTGCTGAAGATAGCATACACCCATTTCAGGCAGGATCATGGTCCCCTTCAAGCCGACACGCACGAGTATGTTAATTGTTTGTTTACTTTACCATTCTTTTTACACAAATTCTTATGAACCATCTTAAACAGTTATAGGTGACTAGAGATGTGTTGTATAATCTGCGCTATCTGAATACTCCCGTCTACTACTCGTCTCTCTAGTCACTCTCAACGCTCTCAAGGTGGGGTTTGGGATATTCTCTCCCCAACGTGACGTAATGGAATGCATTGTGGCGGAAAGGAGAATCGTTGCAAACCGCTGTAAGATAGTACCTACTTTTTCGATTATATTCCGTTTTGTGATACCCAACAACATAAAATACAATGGATAACAGTTTGAATGTTTATTACAAACAAGCAAATTGCACAAATTCGGTGAAAAATTTACCCTGCAACATGGCCTTTAAAGAAATTTGTTCAAAAACACTGTCTGTGTCTCATTTCAGAGGCACTCAGCATACCCGGTTAAAGTCATCACTAACACATCGTCAAATTCTGTCTTCTCAATTTTGATTTCAGAGTCAGACTGAAAAGCTTCAAAATCTTCTAGAGCAGATCGAGAACAATACAGATCAAGAGCTTCCTTTGACTGTAAGTCTTTTTTATTTTTAAATAATCAAATCAAATGTAATTGTCAGTTACATGATTGACATCGCAGGTCTGATTAATTGGCTTTCTTAATATTTACATTTACAGTATTTTTTTTTCTTTCTGATCAATAAATTAGACTGTGACCGATGTTTTGAATATGGTCCTCAACACTTCAGGAGAGATTTCAGAGTCTTTATCATCAGTCAGACCAGCTGAACTAGCCTCCAACGGAAACCATGTGTTAAAAGCCAATGAGAAACTCATCTCTACATTGGTGAAGCCGACAGACACACATGACAGAGTCAATTTTACTCTTGCTGCTGTTGGTGAGTGGAGAAACTGTTATTATTGATGATGAAACAG
This sequence comes from Leuciscus leuciscus, assembly GCF_965113295.1. NCBI lineage: Eukaryota > Metazoa > Chordata > Actinopteri > Cypriniformes > Leuciscidae > Leuciscus > Leuciscus leuciscus. The sequence continues at coordinate 61,289,074 of NC_138727.1, forward strand.
AGCTTATATATGATATCAGGGAGTTTATATAGTCTAGCGCAGGGGTTCTCAACTCTGGACCACAAGATCCACTTTCCTGGAGTTTAGCTCCAACCCTAATCAAACACACCTGAACAAGCTAATCAATGTCTTCATGATTACTACAACGTTACAGGCACACAGAAAAATCCCCAGTGTTAAATCAACACTACTCAGAGTACATATTGTCTAAAGAGTGTTAAAAGTGTTAAAGTTAATGAGATAATTAAGTGATTAATTAAGAGATGATTGAGCATTAGTGATGAACACCCGCTTCAGCCACAGCCTTAGGGTCTGTTTACACGACACCGTTTTCAACTAAAAACATAAAACTTTTTATAAGTTTTGGCCGTTCGTTTCCACGACAACAAAGAGTCAGTTTGGGTGCCTGAAAATGCAAAGTTTTGAAAACTCAAATGAAACACTTCTGAGTTTTAAGCGTATCGTTGTCGTGTAAACGTACCCTAAGATGAATCAACTAAAGATAAAAGAAGACATCACATCTCTCAAGATCTCAGCAGAAGAGGATTAAACAACTCCACAAACAGCATTACCAGCTTGACTTAATTTAACTCTGGGGATTTTGCTGTGAACAAAGTTAACTGATTAGTTCAAACTAGTAATTAGATGAAATAGTTATTTTATTTTAGTCTTTTGTTATTATTATTTTAGTTATTGTTTTGTTTTTTGCACATTTGTGCAGATTGAATCAACATAAAACAGAACATAACTTCTTATTTTCTAAATCAGAGGTTGAAATCTTCATGGTTGGACCCAATGTCACCTTAGATAAGATCCCCCGACTTAACACAACAAATTGTTCTGTGGACATCGATCTCATTGGGATCGCCAAGAACAACAATGAAACAAGTATGTGAGATGTGTTTTAATACAACATTTTAAATAAAACATTTTTAGAAGATATATCACTAAACCACATTTAAAGGTTGTATCAGCGATTTCAGACCCAAACATAAATGATCACATTCATCTAATCTTTCCTAACAATCCGCTAGCTACCCACCCCATAAGCAAGCCGTCAAAAAACGCGTCTCTGAGATCTGCACACAAAAACAGTTGGTATCACCATCACTCAAAACCAAAATAAATAGTGTTCCAACCAATCACCGACAGGGGTGGGTGTTGTGAGGTTTTGCGCTCGTGCACGGCTGCCTATGACGGCTGCACGCGAAGAGACGCGTTTTTTGGACGGCTTGTTTATGGGGTGGGTAGCTAGCGGATCGTTAGGAAAGATTAGATGAATGTGATCATTTATGTTTGGACCTGAAATCGCTGATACAACCTTTAAGTAAAGGTTTTAATGTGTTGAATACAGGTTTCTTCTGTTTCTATCACACAGGATCAGCTGCTGCTGTGGCTTTCATGAGTTATAACACAATGGAGAATTTACTGAAGCCCGACTTCTTCAACGCATCAAATGACACGAATAACACCATGATGTCCACTGTGATCTCAGCTACTCTTCTCAAAACCACCAACACTAATCTCACCAAACCAGTCAACTTCACCTTCAAACACATCAGAGTGAGAGACTGAAATGTGTTTTTGTCCAACCTGAGAACTGATGAACATCTGAAAACATCTAATATTCAGAGTTATACTATTTTCTGCATGTTCTTCTTTTTGCAGGAGTTTGAGAACAACGATCCTCTGTCCTGTGTGTACTGGAACATCAGCGAGTGGATTGTAGATGGCTGTTCTGTTTTAGAGACCAACAGCAGCTACACTGTGTGTTCCTGTGTTCATCTGTCCACATTCGCTCTCATCATGCAAACCAGCCGCCCATCAGAGGTACGAGAACATTTATAGTGAGCATTGAAGAACAGCACAGATTTGGCACTCATGTACTCTGACATGTTTCCTCAGAGCGACTCAAAGCTGGACGTGTTGAATTTGGTGTGTGTGATCGTGGGGCTGGTGTTCTTCAGTTTGGCCCTGTTGACCTTTGCCCTTTGTCAGTGGAGTCCTGGAGTGAATAATGTGGCTCGAATCAACCTCTGCGTGAGTCTTCTGTTGGCTCACCTTCTGTTCCTGCTCACACAACAGTTCCTGAACCACATACATCAGGTGAGAATGATGAAGGAGCCCTACAGCTCAGCACAGTCTCACTGAGAATCATCATAACCGTCTCTCATGATCTTCAGGTGTTGTGTGCCGTGATATCAGGTGTGCTGCACTTCCTCTTTCTCTCCGGCTTTGTGTGGATGTTCATTGAAGCTGTGCTGCTCTTCATCTGTGTGAAGAACCTATCACAGATCAGCTCCAAAAGGAGGGGGGTGCTTAGCAGTGGATTCCTGTGTGTGATTGGATATACGGTTGCTCTGGTTGTGGTGGCCGTGTCTGCTGGGGTGAATCCTAAAGGCTACGGAAGTGAACAGTGAGTTTAGTTTGAGAGACTCAGAGATCAACACCTTCATCCTTCATGTTTGTTCATTTCATTATTTTTCTTCCTCTAAACAGGTGCTGGATTAAAATGGATAAAGGCTTTATCTGGAGTTTTCATGGACCTGTTTGCGTCATACTAGCAGTAAGCACATTTCTCATCATGACTTTGTATTAAAAGGAAAAGTGATTCAAGATTAATTCCTGTTGTTTCTCTTACTGTGCAGTTAAACATGATTCTCTTCATCTACATCATCATCAGTCTGACCTCCACCTTGAAAAATCTGAACACTGAAGTTTCACATATGAAACGAACCAAGTAACAAACAATATGATTTGAACACTCCATGAAATATGTATATATAAATATATTGTTATATGCTGCATATTTACCTTTAACCTTATTTTGATTATTCTCAGGTTATGGAAGTAAAATAATGTCAAATGTTTTTGAAATAAAAAGCCTGTTGAATTGCACTACTTGAAAAAAATAGGCATTGCATTAACCATGCTTGCATTTTAATGCATTGTATTTTTAGGGCTTGCATTTTTATGGGCTGAAATTCAACATGGTTGAATATTTAAGCTGTGAATATTTCAATTAAAAACATTTCAAACACCTTTTCATTATTAAAAAATCAGTAATCCATATTCACCTTTCATATTTCTCTTCCAAAATATTCAAACTGTTTAAAAATACAACCTATAATATTCAACAGGCAATTTTCGGTCCATTTTATTTCGCTTTGCAAATTCGCTTCCACAAATTCAGTGGTTCAAATTCGACAGTAAATTTAACATTGACGTCCAGGAACGGCAGGAAAAGCAGTAGATTGCCGAGCATACTCTCCATCTGCTGTTAGTCTACCTCACCATCAGATGGTGCAAAAGCACTTGTTGTTGACGAAGACATTCATTCATAAAATGGAAATGATTATCTGTGTCAGTATATGCGGAAAAGATGATAAACACACAAAAGCTGTGTTTATGTTTCATTCAATAACTTCATTGTTACTTTCCCTGTGTATTCTACATGTGATCAGCTTTCTCTACCATGAACAGGATTATAATCGGTTTCCCTTGTAAAGGCAATTTTCAGAGGTTAATAAAAACAGCATCAAAAGCGTAAGAAACTTTCAAGAGGCAAAATTGCAATAAAGTGAAAAGGTTTATTCTTTGAGGATTCTTTTCATACAAGTCACAGCTACCCAACTTGGAAACAGAACTCCTGCCTGACTCAACAAACATAGACATTTTTATACAGGTTTCTGACATCCTAACCCCTCCTTCCCAGTTTCTGTAGTTTTCCTTAAAGATATCCCATATCTTTAGCTGGTTTGGACTGGTTTCTACCCCCCTGGGCAGGTCAAACTGTTCTTTGTCCCTGAGAAGCCAAAAGGCCTTCATTTATGACCTAAATTACCTCCTGCTTCCCCTGTCGAATTTGAACCACTGAATTTGTGGAAGCGAATTTGCAAAGCGAAATAAAATGAACAGAAAATTGCCTGTTGAATATTATAGGCTGTATTTTTAAACAGTTTGAATATTTTGGAAGTGAAATATGAAAGGTGAATATGGATTTTTGAATTTTTAATAATGAAAAGGTGTTTGAAATGTTTTTAATTGAAATATTCACACCTCAAATATTCAACCATGTTGAATTTCAGTCCATAAAAATGCACTTAATACAATGCATTAAAATTGAAGCATGGTTAATGCAATGCCTATTTTCTTTCAAGTAGTGCAATTCAACAGGCTTTTTATTTCAAAAACATTTGACATTATTTTACTTCCATACAGGTTAGGTAAAGTCAAATGTGTACAATAACAATTGCAGAGTTTTTCTTCATAAATCACTTTCTTAAACAAGTTTCAAGTGTGGTTGATTACAATACAGAAGTGTTCTACACACTGTAAAAAATTTCTAACCCTCCCAAATCAAAAATTTCAAGTGACCGATAACATCTAAATTTTTCAATTGGCCCAAGTGAAATTCTGTAAATTATAAAATTACATTTACTGATTTTCACTTGGGCCAATTGAAAAATTTAGATGTTATCGGTCACTTGAAATTTTTGATTTGGGAGGGTTAGAAATTTTTTACAGTGCAGACAAAAAGTCATACTTATAACAGGACAATTGCAGATTTTCCACAACAATATAATCAATACATATATATTAACTCTCCATCTTTCTCTGCAGGAATATGACATTTAAAACACTGGCTCAGTTTGTGGTTCTTGGTTGCTCCTGGATTCTGGGTTTCTGGAAGGAGCTGGAGATCCCCTTCCTGATCTTGAACTCCCAGCAGGGAACCTTCATGTTCCTGGTCTATTGTGTCCTCAATGATCAGGTCAGACATCAGTACAGACAGTCTACCAGAAAATCATCTCTCACCTACTTTATATTAAAGGGTTAGTTCCCAAAAATGAAAATTAGCCCATGATTTACTCACCCTCAAGTCATCCTAGGTGTATATGACATTCTTCTTTTAGACGAATACAATCAGAGATATATTTAAAAATGTCCTGGCTCTGAGAGAAGCCTGCAGCTTCCATTGAAAATGAATGACTTCCGGTAACTTTGGAAGCTGAAGTCGGCGGCGGTGTGTACGTACAGTAATAAAGGCCTTCTGAAGTGAAGCGATGTGTTTGTGTGAGAAAAATATATAGACTAAAACAACTAGCTTCCGGCAGACAGCCGTACGCAAGTCGACTTACACCAAAAGAGTAACCAGTGACGCATGTATGACGTAGATGTAGGAGTGGCGTAAGCTTTGACACCTCTCACGGTTCAAACAAACAGGGCTGGGCAACAAACTAAAGCTCCTCTCACATTTTCTCTCAAAAAATTGTCTTTTTAAACTAATTTGTGACTGGTGTTTTGTTTTGCTCGATCTCCGTGTTCGTCATTACGTTGTGCGTCAGGTCAAGGGTCACTCTTTCACCGAAACGGCCATTCACTGCCATTAAAAAGCTTGGAAGAGCCAGGACATTTTTTAATATAACTCTGATTGTATTCATCTGAAAGAAGAATGTCATACACACCTAGGATGACTTAAGGGCGAGTAATAGTCGAGTCCCAAAATAGATAAATAGCCCTGGATAAGATGCAGTAGGCATTTTTGAGGAAAAGTACTTCAAGTGTTGTTTCTATATGATTTTTAGGTGCTGAATCCATTTCTGCCGTATAACAAGTTGTAAACATCACTGTTTTGGCATAAACAATAAAAACAAAATGGCTGCCAAAAAAAAAAAAAAAAAAAAAACGTTTTAATGCATTTATTGCAGTTTAAACATTAAACATTATAACTAAACTATGCATTCTCAGAATATTTAAACGTAAACAATGAAAAAACAACATTAACATGAAAGGGACAGTTTTTAATGGCTGCTGGAATTATGCCAAGGTACCAAGGTACACTGGGAAGCATATATCAGTGGAAATATGCAATTATGCCCAGCCGAAGGGGGGAACCTGGAATACACATGACCCCAGGGGGCTGCATATTGAGAATAACTGGGGTGTCCAGCCGCAGGTGGAATATTTCAAACCCAGGGGTGGCAAGGTGGCTTGCCGAGGGAAAGACACATGCTCAAAGAGGCTTACAGTGGACTACACACGTGGGGGTCGCCCAGCCTGCAGCTCTACAGATGTCTGTTAGCGAGGCGCCATGCGCTAGAGCCCAAGAGGATGCCACACTCCGGGTGGAGTGGGCCGTCACACCAAGGGGGCATGGTCGACCTTGCTGCTGGTAAGCCAAAGCAATGGCGTCCACTATCCATTGAGACAACCTTTGCTTGGAGAGAGCCTTTCCCTTCAGCTTCCCACCATGACAGAATGCAGTGTTTCAGGACTTCAGACCAGCTCTTTGTCTGTCTACGTAAGCATGGAGGGTGCGTACTGGACAGAGCAGTGCCAAGGCTGGGTCTGCCTCCTCCGAGGGCAGCGCTTGCAGATTCACCACCTGGTCTCGAAAGGGTGTGGTGGGAACCTTTGGCACATATCCAGGCCGGGGTCTCAGGATCACGTAAGAGTTAATTCCAGGTCCAAATTCCAGGCACGCTTCGTCAACCGAAAATGCCTGCAGGTCCCCTACCCTCTTGATGGAGGCCAATGCAACCAGGAGCACTGTCTTCATTGACAGGAACTTAAGCTCCACTGATTGCAGAGGCTCAAAGGGAGCACTCTGCAGAGCAGTTAAAACCACTGAGAGGTCCCAAGAGGGAACGAGAGGAGGGCGAGGAGGATTCAGTCTCCTCGCTCCTCTCAGGAAACTGATGATCAGGTCGTGCTTTCCAATGGACTTACCATCAACTGTATCATGATGTGTGGCAATGGCGGCACCATACACTTTCAGGGTGGAGGGAGACAGCCTTCGCTCCAACCCTTCTTGCAGGAAGGAAAGCACGACACTGATCGTGCCTTTCGTGGGTTCTTGAAGTTTAGAAGAACACCAGTTGACGAAGAGGTTCCACTTCAACACATAGGCATGTCTCATGGACGATGCTCTAGCGGAAGTGATGGTAGCCACCACCGCTGGTGGTAGGGTACTCAAACCTGCCTCGTCCCGTCCAGGAACCACACATGGAGATTTCAAAGATCGGGACGAGGGTGCCATAGAGGGTGCCGTCCCTGAGAAAGCAGGTTCTTTCTCAGAGGAATTGGCCAGGGAGGTGCTGTCGCGAGGAGTACTAGTTCTTGGAACCAGGTGCGGTTGTGCCAATACGGGGCAACCAAAATTACCTGCTCCTCGTCCTCCCTGATCTTGCACAAAGTCTGCGCAAGAAGGCTCACTGGGGGAAACGCATACTTGCAGAGGCCCCGTGGCCAGCTGTGCGCCAGTGCATCCGTGCCGAGCGTGCCCTCGGTCAGAGAATAAAACAGGTCACAGTGGGACGAGTCATGGGAGGCAAACAGATCTACCTGTGCGTCCCCGAACTGATCCCAAATCAGCTGAACCGACTGGGGATGGAGTCTCCATTCTCCAGCGAGAGGCCGAAACCGAGACAGATCGGCTGCACGGTTCAGGTCTCCCGGGATATAAATGGCTCGAAGCGACCTCAGATGCTTCTGACTCCATATGAGGAGGTGGCGGGCGAGTTGCGACATACGACGGGAGCGCAGACCACCTTGTCGGTTGATGTACGCTACTGTGGCGGTATTGTCTGATCGGACTAATACGTGCTGACCCCTGAGCAACGCACAGAAGCGGTGCAGGGCGAGACGTACAGCCTGCAACTCGAGGCAATTGGCATGTCCATTGCACATGGCACCCCAGCCCATTGTGGAGGTATCTGTTGATATAACAACATGCCAGGAAACTCGTTCTATGGGCACTCCAGCCCATAGAAAACTGAGGTTCGTCCACGGGGTAAAGGTCTGACGGCAGGTCGAAGTCACTGGGACTCGGAGCGTGCCGTGTTGCCATGCCCACCTCGGGACTTGATCGCGAAGTGGTCTCATATGAAGCAAACCGAGCGATGTTACTGCGGCTGCGGATGCCATATGCCACAGGAGCCTCTGAAATAGTTTCAGTGGAACCGCACTCTTGCCCTCAAACTGACGAAGGCAAGTTAGCAGTGACTGCTCGCGCTCGCTCGTAAGCTGCGCGTACATGGCGACCGAGTCGATTTCCATACCGAGAAAAGAGATCCTCTGCACGGAGCAGAGTTTGCTCTTCTCCCAGTTGACCCGAAGGCCCAGACAAGCTAGGTGCCGGGGCACTAGGTCCCTGTGTTCGCAAACCTTGTCTCGAGAGTGAGCTAGGATCAGCCAGTCGTCGAGAGGAACAAGGGCTGCCTCGACAACCTTCGTGAAGACGCAAGGAGACAGGGCTAGCCCGAAAGGGAGAACCGCGTACTGGTATGCCTGCCCCTCGAATTATATATATATATATATATATACTGGTATGCCTCATTTGCATATGTAAACATGACATTTCAGAAAACTTGTAATACAAAAAATGTCTGTCTCTATGTAAGTGAAAAACTGGAAAGGTTTTATGGTGATATCTATAACTTAAAATTTTTACCCTATCCACCTGTAGTGTTTCGGCTGTGCATAATACACCTATTGTTTCAATAACAATTACAAGAAAATGGGACCCTTATTTCAATGTTATACTGTGGATCCTTATTCAGGAGACATTGAACTTTCTAAAAATGTGGTATAACAACTTTTCCTCAAAAATGCCTACAGGGTTACACAATCTTGAAGATTCGGACCTGACTATAAATCATGGGCTAATTTTCATTTTGGGGTGAACTAACCCTTTAACCCTTTAGAACCGGCTGTGTCGCCGCCGCCACATACCAGCAAGCTGTATTCATTTGACCGTAACTCGTAAACCATTTTCACTATCAAAACCATTCAAATTGCCCCTGTCTGTAGATAACATACGCTTTTCGGCAATATACGGCTTATTACGTAATTTCATGCTTTCCATCTGCAAATGACAGCAGCGCGGGAAGGAGGATTTGAACAGAGAGATACGAAGCGTGGCAGGTTAGAGTGTTTTGGATTGCATAAAATAATAAAAGAAACAAACAAATACATGGTGAAAGAAGTGTTAGACAGCAGAAGAGGGGATTAGGATGATTTTTAATAAAACTTGGGAAGCGGATGGCCGTTACTCTTTCACGTATTTAAGCATGTGGTGTGTGAATGTGTATGTGTGCGTGACTATGAATGTGTGCATTTGTATGTGTGCTAAATGAAAACTGTGCCACCCAATGTCACAAAAAATACTTGTATATATGTATTATAGTTAATTTTTCAACTTTAAAGTGTTAGTTTCTTTCGTTCATGATTTTTTCTGTTTTTTTTCTAAATAAAAATCAGTAAATTTTATTCTCGTTTTTTTTTTTTTTTTTTTTGTCTATTTAAATTCTATTTACAAACTCACCACACACAATTAATGGTCAATAACTGTAATTTATTGAAAGCTTATCTCTTTCTGAAAAAGATGACACCTTGCACATTAAGATAGCACATTGTTTTAGAATTGTACAGTCAAAAAATCTAAATATGTGAAAAATGCCTATTTTAGCTTCAGGATCTAAAGGGTTAAGTTAATTTTTCATTTCTCATCTTCTAAAATTATATTCTTGAAAATAACCTGGACATGTTCTGTGTTTTTGTTTTTTTAACCAGAGTTTAAAACTATTTCTCTTCTCATTCTTGTCCAGGTCAGGCAGCAGTACAGGAAGTTCTTCAGATGTCCATCAAGAAACAGTGAAGACACAAGCATCCATATTCAGCAAAGGAAGTGCCATTCTTATGAAAGTGGTTCTGTCATGACCGACTCAGTTACAAATTTCACTAGTTAACATGCTATATATTTACAGCGGTCAATACACTTATGTGAATCTATACATTTATTTAAGTGCAACATTTCTTTGGTAGAGGAACTACCATGATTTTTAGAGGCTTGTATACTGGGTTACACTTTTAATACGCTAACAAAAATAATAAGATAAAGCAATTGTTTTTCAGCTTAAAGTGTTTTATTAAAGCAGTGTACTATCTGTAACATTTCAAATCTTATTTTCTTTTAAACAATCTATTCAAAACTCAAAACATATTCATAACTTATAATCTCACAATCCAAAAAGATCCCACAGAATTTGTGAATAAACAAATTTAGTTTCACAATTAAAAACAATAACATAAATTACCTGTAATAAAACAGAAAAAAGTTTCATATGATTTTGCATAAGAAATGAACCACAATATCAGTAGTTTGAATCATTTATTTTAAATAAATCTAGTATTTGTTACAAATTTGTCCCTCTATCTGACTTTGAGCTTTTGGGTTTCTCACCATATAACTTCTGCATCAAGTGTTGATTTACATACTTAGAAGAGAGAGGATCCAAGCAGCACTTTGAGCCACCTCTATATTGGAAATGACTTTTAGTGGCATCGGTAAATGGTCACATTTGACCGTATTAGCAGAAAAAGTACAGGTTGCTTTCACAGAAAGACTTCCGAGGTGTCCAAAGGATCAGGCTGCTGATAAGAAACTATATTATTGTAGCCCTACAACATCACAACATGCTCTACTGTCCATCTTTGGAATAAGTAAACTTAGATGTGTTAGATGTGTGTAGTTAACAACAAAACGCTGGCTAAGAGTTCGCAGCTGGAGACTTTCTGTTGGACTTGACCCAAAGGAAACTAAAATGGGGAGAACTAAAAATTTAGGAAGTTAAAAATGTACATGACAAACACATAAACCAGTCTAGTCCAGCAATGTTTTTGGTTCAGATAGTCTCTCATTGGCAGTACATTACAGAATAACAGTTCGACAATTTCAGCAGCCCCTCATATTCATGCTTTAAATACTATGAAACCAAAAATTTCCAATGGCAATGTCTCCAGCATTGCAGTATACACGGCTCAAGAAGCCGGCAAAACATTAGCGGAAAAAAAGGTACAAAAGCTGTCGCTGTGGCGGTACCTTTTCAAAAGGTGCACTTTTGTACCTAAAGAGTACATATTAGTCCCTCAAAGGTACATATTAGCAGAGTTCTGGTTTATTTCTTTGCTATTGGCTGACATGTGGCATTGCTATGCAGAGGTGTAAAGTCCAGGTTCAGAAAGTAAAAGTCCTCCTCAGTATTTTGTTCCAATTCAGCAGGAGAGAGAACTAATTAGTGAAATCAGCTGACTGAGTTTATGGGTGGAATAAACATATGGCAGGACTTTTACTCTTTGGCCCTGGATTACCCACCTCTGCTAATATGTACCTTTGAGGGACTAATATGTACTCTTAAGGCAAAAGTGCCACAGCGACAGCTTTTGTACCTTTTTTTTCTGAGGGTGTATGAGCCTTAATAAAGGAACAGAAATCTGACCATAAACAAACTGTATGAGGACAACTCCAAAATAAATGATAAAATGTTTCATCATGTTGATCACAAAATGTACAAAATGTATCAATATCACAATTAAATCTGTTCACAAGATAATAATTACATGGGTAATATTTAGAAATGAGTTTTGTTTGTGATTAAATATTTGTGAGGAAGTTTCCAGATTTTATTCCATAACAGATTATCAGCACAACCATTCCAGAATGTTATAATAGCAGGTCTGGAGACAATATCCCTTTGGAACAAAGCCCGTACACAACGATTATTATTTTTAATACAGGAAAGAGAGAAACAGATACGGCCTACTTCAGTATCAGCAGGATCCAACGAGTATGGAGAGAGCAGAGGACAGGTGTTTTTAAGAAGCATGTTTAGACCAGAGGGAACAGCATCCATAACCACAGCGAAGTCCTTAGGAGTAACTGGAATATTATATTTAGAAAGGAATTCAGAGTAGGTCAACATAAGACCTTCATTGTTATACAGTTGTCTAACAAAAATTATATCATTACAAAACCAATTCATAAGAAATAAAGATTTAGATTTATACAGAATGTGCTTATTATTCCAGATAAAACATCTGTTCGGAGAGAAATTGTGTTTATAGATTAAATTCCAGGAAAGAAGCATTTGTTTATGAAAGTTGGACAGTTTTAAAGGAAGCTTGGTAATACTGTAGAAATTGGAGACCACCAACTTGTGAAAAGATAAAGTGAGGTGTAATATTCCAGATAGATGGTGTTTTTTTAAGGAATTGCTTAATCCATTTAACTTTGAAGGTGTGATTAAGGGTGGTAAAATCTAAGAAGTTCAGGCCTCCATTTTCAGTTGAGTTCATAACCACAGATTTTTTATATAATGGGTTTTATTTTTCCAGAAGAAGTTAAACAGCATTTTATCAATTTAAGAAAAGGAGCAAGTTCTTCTGAAAAGGTTTTATAGAATTCAGAGTTTAAACCATCTACACCAGGGGATTTATTAAATTCAAGCTCTGTAATAGCTTGAAGGACTTCTTTTATACATATAGAACTAACAGTACTCCACGTGAAATAACTAATACTATGGAATTTCTCTCTCCAAATATCTTGTACACTAAATTTCTGCATAAAGGCCTTTAGTGTGGAGTTATGATAATTTACACTGCGAGTGTCTGAGTTCTGTCACTTCTGTTTGGGTTTCATCTTGGGTTGGTGACAGAGCTCTGGCATTCCCGGTTTGTCATGTGTTTGTGTATAGTCTGGTTTGTTGTGAGCACATGGCTTGTCATGTATTTCCTTGTGCCATGTGCTCTCCTGTCAATTGTCTAGCCCCTCCCATCTTGTTACCTGATTAGTGATTTATTTACCCCACCTGCCTTGTTCATATACCCTCTTTTGTTTGCTCCCTATTTTGTCTGTGTTTGCAGTCCTGGGCTGGTTCGTTGTCCATGTTTCCTGTTCCCACCTGCGATCTCTCTTGTTTTCCCCCCACGGGGTAGTTTTTGTTTGTAGTTTTGTTTTAATTCTTTTGTTAATAAATACCTATTTGTTTCTGCACTTGAGTCCTCGCTACTTCCACCTACCCATTCCGTGACAGAACGAACCAGCCAACTGAGGACTCACCAAAACAATGGGTATCTTCCTTTTTCCATCTCCCTGCCCCTCCGCTCATCAGATGAAAGAAAGACATAGCAAGCTCATTTCTTTTCGGCAAGGGGAGAACAGTGTGAAGGAGCTTGCTTACCAATTCCTGTATTTAGCGGAGGGGCTCAACATCAGCGACACAGTGCTAAAGGACACATTCAACACCAGCCTTAATGAGCCTGTGCCTGCCTGGGAGATGGGAATACTGGGGATACTATCATTCTGGCAGTTTGTGGGGTATGTTTACCATCGCGGATGAGAGGGTGGTCTTCCGCCTCTTGGCCCACCTCCCATTTACCTCACAAACTGCCAAGTCCCCGGTCCTCCGATGACCCCTTTGGGGAGAGGGAGGAGGAAGAAAAAGTCAGACCCATCTGCCTCCTATCCTGGGGTGGATGAAGGGGCTGCAGAGACCCCAGAGGCGGTTATTCCCACACCGCCTCGCACTCAACAGCGCAGGAGGAGGAGGGCTCCTGTTCCTTCCCTTAGCCCGGTGGTCCCAAGCCCGGTGGACCTGTAGGGCCCGACTTCAGTGGTCCCAGGCCCGGTGGTCCAGGAGGACCCAACTTTGGTGGTCCCAAGCCCGGTGGTCCAGGAGGACCCAACTTTGGTGTTCCCAATCCCGGTGGTCCAGGTGGACCCGACTTTGGTGTTCCCAATCCCGGTGGTCCAGGTGGACCCGACTTCGGTGGTCCCAAGCCCGGTGGTCCAGGTGGACCTGACTTCGGTGGTCTCATGCCTGGTGGTCCAGGAGGACCCGACTTCGGTGGTCCCTGACCCAGTTGTCCCAGAGCTTTCCACCATCAGTCCTGCCATGGCCAAGAGGGTTATCTTCAATTTCTATGCATTGGCTGTTCTGCATGCATGGAGGAAGCACATGGGTTCTGCCGATCCAGAGACTGTTCAAGTCACGTCTGCCGATCCAGAGACTGTTCAGGTCACATCTGCCGATCCAGACGCTGCCGTTGAGCCGGTTTCTGTTCCTGTTTCTGAGCCGGTGTCTGTTTCTCTGCCGTGGCCACCTGAGGGGTCGGCTCCACCGTGGCCGCCCGATGGACTGTCTGTCCTGCCCTGGCCGGCCGATGGACTGCCTGATCCGCCCTGGCCACCTGATAACTGGTCTGCTCCGCCCTGGATGCCTGGACGGTCTGCTCCGCCCTGGCTCAGCCCTACCGCCCCTCCCGTACCTCCTGTCCCTACCGTCCCTACCTGGTCACCTAAGACTTTCTGACCCGCTAGGCGGGTACTGACCGGGCTCGTTTCCCTTCCTCCCCTCCCCTCCCTGTCTTTGTTTTTTGATCTGCCTGTCTTGTCTGTGGTTGTCCTTCAGTCTTGTTCCGGTCTTGTTTTTGGTGTCTCTCTTTGGGGACGCCAGGTGGAGGGGGGTAATGTCACTTCTGTTTGGTATTCATCTTGGGTTGGTGACAGAGCTCTGGCATTCCCAGTTTGTCATGTGTTTGTGCATATTCTGGTTTGTTGTGAGCACATGGCTTGTCATGTATTTCCTTGTGCCATGTGCTCTCCTGTCAATTGTCTAGCCCCTCACACCTTGTTACCTGATTAGGGATTTATTTGCCCCACCTGTTTTCCTCGTTACCCTCTTTTGTTGCTTCCCTATTTAGTCTCCCTGTGTTTGCAGTCCTGTGCTGGTTCGTTGTCCATGTTTCCCTTGTGTTTCCTGTTCCCGCCTGCGATCTCTCTTGTTTTCCCCCACAGGGTAGTTATTGTTTGTAGTTTTGTTTTATTTATTTTGTTAATAAATACCTATTTGTTTCTGCACTTGAGTCCTCGCTACTTCCACCTACCTATTCTGTGACAGCGAGGTGGCCATCGGTCAAGGGAGTTGTCTAAGGTGATATTAAAATCTCCTCCTATAATAACAAGTGAATTTGGGAATTTAGATAAACAGTGTGTAATACGACTCTCTAGAGTGTAATTTTCAATTTTAGAATTGTACCCATAAAAATATATAATAATTATAGTCACCAGATCTAGTTTAATAATTCAAATAATGAAATGACCAAGGGGATCCCCCTCAGTAAATAAAATGTCCCCAGAATTTTTTTTTTTTTTTTTACCAGCTGTACGCTTAGACCTTATCACGGATGTCCAGAATGAGGAAGTGTACACAGGACGCGTTTACACTAAATCTATTACACTACATTTCTGCATAAAGGCCTTTAGTGTGGAGTTATGATAATTTACACTGTGAGGTGGCCATCGGTCAAGGGAGTTTAGATAAACAGTGTGTAATACGACTTCCTAACTTTTTGAGGAGAGCATCGTTTTCAATTTTAGAATTGTACCCATAAAAAACTATAATAATTATAGTCACCAGATCTAGTTTAATAATTAAAATAATGAATGACCAAGGGGATCCCCCTCAGAAAATAAAATGTCCCCAGAAAATTAGTTTTTTTTAAATTGCAACACCAGCTGTACGCTCAGACCTTATCACGGATGTCCAGAATGAGGAAGTGTACACAGGACGTGTCATGCAGAAGAGGCAGGATTATGGTCACGTTGAACCACGTGAGATGATTGACAGCTGTACAGCAAATGATAGAGCTCTGAGATCAAATATGACGCAAATCATGAAGAGTAGACACACATCTAGCTCCGTTCGCTGTTTGAGCTCTTCAGATCGCATAATTCAGTGGAAAATTAATAGAAATGTTTTTCTGTATGAGGAAATATTTTACTAGCATGGTATAATTAATCATCATTTCTCCAAATATGCGCACCATTGGACAAATAGCCCTGGTGAATGCTGTATATTTTATGTATTTGAAGACAAATAAACCGGAGAAGACGAGAATGAAAGTTTTATGAGTTTCTATTCAAAATAACGAACGTTACAGATTAATTATTTTGCAATCCTGGCATAAATTAAGAAATTACTGTCACTGCAAACCAGTTTAATCATAAATAGTGGTCAAATATCGAAGCTGGAGTCTTAAACCTTTCTTATGATGCTGAGATTGTCCAGATCAAGTAAGAGTGTGATGTTTTGACGAGTAATGAATTTTGAACAACAATAATCCAGGATCACCAGTGATCCCTGCCGATTAAGGGGTTAAAAACAAAAGCTTCTAAAACATTCCATAGATAAGCATGCTAAACCTGATCAAACGGTTTCTCTTGGTCTAAATACAACACATCACATTTGATATTAAATAATTTGGAAGCCTATATAATATCTCTAAATAAAACAAATATTGTCAAAAATTGACCTGTCTGGTACGCAATAAGATTGATCTAGATGGATCACCTGTCCTATTACTTTAGTCAATCTATTAGCTAAAGTTTAAGAAAGTCTGTGGCGAGCAGGATGAGACAGAGGGCCCTGAGAGGGCGGCACGAGGCCAGTGGCATGATTGCTGATGAGTGACACCTGCACGACGCACCGGTCTCGAATCTCTCACGGAGGAGCGGAAGCATAAAGGAGGAGCGACGACAGTGAAGAACGAGAGAGGAACAGGCCTGATTTTATGTTATGTTTTGTTTCTGTTTTGTGTGTGGCCAGCAGTCGTTCGCGAGGGGCTCCTGGCTTAAACTTTCATTTTTGTATTTATTTTAGGGCTGTCAAAAGATTAATCACAATTAATCGCATCCAAAATAAAAGTTTGTGTTAACATAATATATGTGTGTGTACTGTGTATAATTATTTTGTATATATAAATGCACACACATGCATGTATATATTTAAGAAATATGTGCATACACATACTGTATATATTTATATATAATTTATATTATATATAAATATAATTTTTTATATATAAATTACAATTTTTTCTTAAATATATACAACCATGTGTGTGTATTGATATATACAAAATACTTATACACAGTACACACACATATATTATGTAAACACAAACTTTTATTTTGGATGCGATTAATCGCGATTAATCTTTTGACAGCCCTAATTTATTTATTTATTAAAATATTTGAATGTCCGCCGGTTCCCGCCTCCTTCTTCCCATAACATCTGAACCTCGTTACAAAGTCATTTATAATCACTGCACAGAAGTGATGCTGGCCTCCAGTTCTTAATCTCAGTGAGATCTCCTTCTTTCGGGAAGAAGAGTAACCACTGCCCTTCGGCAGCTCAACGGTTCAGCAAGCCGTCATTGAACACCTCCAGCAGATCAACTCCCATCTCCGACCAGAAAGCTTTCAGAAAATCCACTGGAAGCCCATCCACTCTCAGAGCTTTCCCAGACTCCATATCTCAGAGTGTCTTATAGAGCTCTCCCAGAGTTAGACCACATCCCAGTTCTTCATTGGAGTCTTCTGAGATCTTGGGTAGATCCTCTAGGAAAGTCAAGTTCACTTCTGTAAAGGGACTGATAAAACCGCATTGTTACCTCACGCATCTGTCTGGGATTTGATAACAAAGTCCCATCCTTAGAATGCAGAGCATGGATTTGTAAATCCATAAATTCTTATTCAAGCATATCTAAAGAACGATTCAATTATTTTGTGATATCTGAGTATATTGTTGCGTAAATTGTTTTATCGGCACCTTGCCATATAATGAACAAGGTGCAACAAACCATCATTGTTGTATAGATTTAAAAGAAGATTTCTTCTCCTTAAATACCTTCCAAAACATTTTAAATAATTTATCATTTTAAAGACTCGTATGAAAATGCATTTACATCTTTTTCGTCACTACCTTGTTCAACTCTTCCATTTTCTTTTCCTTTCTGACCCTCAGTATTTTTGTTCGGACAGTTCCAAATGAAATGCCCTATATTACTACATCCAAAGCATCTGACTTTTTCAGTAGTGACGAAAATAGCATCGCTAAAATCGTCAATTCGAAAATTAAGTGTCAGATCTAGATCGCATCGTCCGGAATAATCATGTACACAAAGCCCCTAAAGAAGCAATATGTTTCAATAAAGGCGACTAATTGGAATCTTGTTTATTGGGGACACCAACTTTCCATAGTGTCCATCTCTAACAAAAGTTGATACATTAGATAGAATAACCTTTCTTAAGGGAGAACTGAAATAAATTTGCCATCAATAACAATTAATTCGCCTTGTCTACACTATCCAGAAAAAACACTGTTGCATTGTTCATTCTAGAAGCGGACAAAACGCTAGCGTATCCCACCACTTCCTCAACGGCCAAACAACGTTCCTCAACGCTCACCGCAGACGCCACCTTAATCTCATGGCGTCTCGTGAGTGAACTCAAACCCTGTGTTTGCTCGGCCGACATGCCTGCAAATAACGGATCACACACGGCCCTCAAACTAAACTAACAAAAACTATTAACAAACCGGACAACAAAAAAATCAACACAAAGATAAGCAGTGTGGTAGATTTTTCCCTAAACCTAACTATCTGGGTCTCGTCTACAAATCGACATCCCAGTTCAATAATAGTCACCTAACTAACTTGTTCCCCTTAAACTAGCTTACTTCCTGCGCAGGAATGATCGACAAACAGATTTCGGCAAATGTCCTTTGAATGCTTTAATCACGACCAGGAGATCTTCCCGAGCAGTTCTCAGGGAATCTCTTCCAAGAAGCAAGGCCGGAGGATCTCAGACACATTCCATTGAGAATCCCACCAGAAAACACGGATACAACAGTTTTTATAGAATCAAGACAACAAATAAGATTATAGTGACTAACATGTCACCTTCAATATGATTGGATCAATTGGTTCAAAAGCCCCAACCTTTTCCCTCTGTCACTGGCACAAGCAAACTCTGTTTTTGTGATTACTTATCACAAGGTTTGAGAACTTGTAATCTATCTAGTTTCACTTTCCCTAATTTTTATTTATATATACACACAGACACACACACACACACACACACTCAAAGACACAAGTTTCCCCCAAAGAGTTTGGAAACATTTAAAAGCATATGAATGTCGTTCCTGCAAGAAAAACAAATGTTAGTTGATTAAGTTGATCAAGTTGATTCATTAAAAAATCCATCACAGCAGAAAGAAGAGGAAAAAAACTTCACTCACACCAGTCTGCACAACGCTCACACCGCCCTGCACACACTCGCTCAACAATCACATCGGAAGTGAGAGAGAAAGAGTGTGTGTGTGTGTGTGTGTGTGTGTGTGTGTGTGTGTGTGTGTGTGTGCGCGAGAGTGTGTGAGTGAGAGAGAGACAGAGAGAGAGAGAGAGATCTTCATAACACAGGCCACCAGCGGCTCATAGATAAAGCAGAAAATGATCCAGATCTGTGATCATAAACTTCTCATATTTCTCCTGCTCATCATGTCAGGTAAGAGTTTATTCTGTGTTTCTGGGTCTTTCTAAAACAGCACCTGTTCTCAATCAGGTCCATGTTCGCTCTGAGCTGAGTTTCTCTCTCTTATGTTTTTAGTCTTGCCGTGTGAGATGAAGGAGATCTTGACTTTCACTGGTTATAAAGGAGGAAAAGTTGAAATACGCTGTCCCTATGAGTCTAGATATGAAGAGAAGAATAAGTATCTCTGCAGAGGAGAGTGTCCAGTACTCAATAAAGACATTCCTGTTGAATCTGGATTTCCAGCTAAAGACAGGAGATTCTCTCTGACCGATGACAGAACGACCCACATCTTCACCGTCACCATCACTGATCTGAGAACAGAGGATCAAGGCAAATACTGGTGTGGTGTGAAGATACTTCTACAACATGATAAATACACAGAGGTTTACCTGCAAATTAAACCTGGTAAGTCAGAATATTCTGTATGAGTGAAGTGGACAGTGCACATAGATATGGTGTAAAACACATATAATCATTACTAATATATCAGTAACATTAGAGAGGTCTGTGTGTGTCTGAGAGAGCGTTGTATCACCTGTTGTAAAAATGTAAAGAGGCGAGATAATAGAAACCACAGTATCCTCTGCAGATGATGATGAGCGAGTGTTCACACCACAGACACTGACCAGCATCACTTCCTCACACACAACACTGTCTCAGTTATGGAGAAATCGCTCATTCAAAACACAAAGTAGACATTATCTGTACACAAAAGTTCAGGACTTTATGCAGTAAAATACATTTTCATTTTATATTTATTCTGTTATCAAGCTTTGTTAACAGTGAAGTCGTTCACACCAAAACACAGCTGACATGATTTACATTAGATTAGATTGAATCTGATAAAACAGCCCATACTGTCACTATAACAGAGACTCAATGATGGACATCAGTACTGCTGTGCCATAAAGAGTTTTTGGGATATTAAATCTCTAATTTACTATGGTAAGATGCTATCAGCCTTTTGAACTTATTTTCAAGATCATCATCTGATTGTAAAATTATAAATGATGATTTGTTTGTTGTTTGCAGTCTAGAATACTATAATTAACAAGTGTTGCTGGTCACACACACAGCATTATATTTGCACCACACTTTTGACATCAGTGAAGCGTTAATAACAGCTGTTTCATATAAAGTTCAAAGTGGTCACATGACTGGCCACAATATGACTTCTTCTGAAATGCATGCTCAATATATGCAACCAAACAATCTTAAATAGTTTTTATTTTGCAATAACTGCATACAGACTGTCATTTAGATTTCTACTGTCATCATCTATATATTATGTATCATAAATTAAACCCAATGTTTATTTGTGCTTCAGACATATCAGAGAGGAGGTCACGTAAACCAACCACAACAGCTTCAGATCACATGACTAAACCAGCAACTGAAGATAGTGAATCCATCAGACCCGTCACATCTTCAACCTCATCACTACCACCTTCATCTTCATCTTTACCACCTTCATCATTATCACCAAAATTACAACTAGGTACATATTCTGTTACTTACAACAATCCAACTCTCCAGATTTCCTTAGAAACAGCACATTTGGGATTATTTTCATCTGTTTTTCATGGTTTTTCAACAGTCAACATTATGGCATCGGTTATGGTGATAATGATGGTGTTTGGATTGTCATTGTTTGCTTATTTCAGTTTGAGACAAAAGAGACAAGGTAAAACTGTCTTTCTCTCTGTCAAAAACACATTATTTTATATGCTTAGCTATTTTTCACCTTATAGGCCTATATAACATTTTCATAACTGGACTTTCACATCCCATTTTGTCCCAATCTGGTGTCCTGAAACAGGAGTGTGGATGAAAGGTGTCGCTCATTTCTCGGCTGAAAACCTGCTGACTGAAAAAGTGAGTTTCATTATGTTTGAGTTTGTAACCGTTAACTTGTGGATGCTAATCATCTTTCCTGTTGACCATGTCCTTGCTTATCTCTTTCTTCTCTTGTTTCAGGACACACACACTGTCTGTCATTATGAAGAGATCATGTGCACAAACACTCATGCTGGCTACAGTTTGGGCCTTCCAGTGTTTGGTGAACACGACGCCTCTGATTCTCTCACCTATTCAACGGTCATATTTCAAACTATAGATCATTCAGACAGGACTTCAGTACGGCAGGAAATAAATGCAACTAGTTAGTCCATGATGACCTTTTAAAACTGAGTGACACTGTTTGGTTACATGTCTGAATCCATGAGCATTTTCGCTGTTAAAAACATGACACACTCAAAAAAATACCTCATCAGTCGAATGTATATTAATCATGTGGCAAATTTCCACATAAAATGATTACATTAATAAAGCTGTATGTAATCATGTCTGTTGGATGTAATCAAACTATTTATATTTGAATTATCACAATTACATTGACCTAATGTAATTTTCTTGAAAATTAAACTCAACTATTAGGGATGGGGCCGATCCGATCCAGTATCGGTATCGGACCCAATACCAGCGCAATTCACGTATCGGATTTTCCCGATCCAACCTGCGGAGATATCTGATATTCATGAGTCATGTCTGCGCTTTAAAGTTGTCTGCTGAAATCCAAAAGTGATTACCGCCGACTAGTCTGCTAGCTGGCTGCAAACTGCGGAATGGATTCCCTGAATGGAGGCCCGGCTCAATGAGACACAGAGTTATGAGACACGCCCCCGCTCAGGAAATCCATTCCGCAGTTTGCGACTAGCCAACAACGTCCGCTGTGTGGAAATACTTCACACTGGAAACACCGCAGAGCAAGACAGCAAAATGCAATGTTTGGGAAGCCATATTCAGAGCTCGTTGAAGCTCCCTCGCGTCGTACAACCATAGACTGTAAAAAATATGGACAAAGCGTCTGTGACGTCACCCATAGACTTCTGAAGAACGGTTTTGAGGCCGTTTATGGGGGGTATGGGCGGCGCCATATTTCAATACAAATGTTCAGAAAGGATAACTTACAGGTATGATGTGTTGTGTCAGATCATGGCCGAGACGTCAAATTTCAGGAATTCCACTCGGCGCAGCCTATGCTCGTTGTCAGCTGTCAATCAAGCTGTCAATCGCGCCCTTATTTGTCATACATTTTATATCTAAATACGATCTAAACTAACGAGTTAGAAAAAAATTCACCCCCCTCACAGTTGTCAGGCACTCGGAACCTATCGAAAAATACAATAAAAGTCCATGGGACCAACCTGTAAAAACATGAATTTATGCTGTGAAAACGGACATTTTAATATGGGGGCTATGGACATTTGCTCCCTTTTGGGACCTTCCCCTAGCGGATTTTCGATGTATTGCAGTTTTTCGCACTTCCGGGTAGGCTTCATTTTTCAGATTAGAATGTTGCCGCTTGCGTACAACACAACGAACGCAAACATTTAAAAAAGAAACACGTTACTGTGCGTTCACACCAAACACGAATAGCGCGTCAAATTCGCGTCTAGTTGGACGCTTGAATATTTTGAATCCATTCGTGCATCCAGAGACAATTGACGCGCATAAAAAGCAAACGTTTGAAGCGAAATTGACGCGCGTCTGAGGTTTGTCTGTTTGCAAGATGCTGATGTTGATCGAGCATTCATCGAGAGAGTTAATGTTACCGCATCGGAGCGAGGATCACTTTTCAGATAGTGTGTGTGTAAGATATTTACACTTGCTATAGTTGGGGGACTCGGACTCGGACTCGAGTCCGTACTCGAGTCCAATTTTGAATGAACTCGGACTTCCCACATGGAAAGAACCTATATGTGGATATATGCACATATATGAAACCTATATGCAGCATATATGTGCATATATGCACATATATTCTGCATATATACAGCATATATGCACATATATGATAATATATATGCTGCATATATGCGTATGCCACATATAGGCAAAACTGAGGTGCATATATGTGCATATACAGGCCATATAGGTCTCCTGTATTGCTTCTTTATATCCACATATAAGCCCTATATACAAGATATGCCTCCTAGCTCATGGCAGGATGGTCATTTTGTAGCTCATATCTCACTTTGGCAACTGTCATACATGATGCCTAGCTCTGATAGGCACATCTATCTATTCGAAGCTCACAGAGCTGAGAAGATCAAAAAGATATATTTTTTTTTCTGTTCAGTTTTTTGTCTTATTTTTGTTCTTGTACTATTTGATTGTTGTTAAGTAAATAAATGATGTACATTTCTACATTTTGGGCTTTTATTTATGTTGCCTACACTGTAAAAAAAGTGTAATTTTACAGGTAATGGTCTTTTTTTTTTTTACAGGATTTTACCATTTTGTCATTATAGTGAATGCCTGTTATTTTACATATTTACTGTAATTTAAGGTCCACTATTAAATTTACAGGTAATTGATTGTATTTTGGTTTTACATCAATTTTACGTTTTTTTAAAAGGAACTTGTCTGTATTTTTACAAAGTAATATTTTACAGATTTTTTCTGTGAAATTAGAAAACAAAGAAAAGAAGGTATAACTGCAGAAATCTGCATCTATTCAATATGTTGTCCTTACAGATTATTAAGCATGTGGGGGTTAAAGTGAGTTTTTTAAGGTTAAATAATAGTATTTGTACATAGTAGCCTTAGCCTACCCTACATAGGCTACAGTAGGCCTGTATTGAATTATTTTTTATTGCATAGGCTATAGTCTTTTAATTTTTTAATTCTTGCAAATAGATAGTTCTTGCAAATAGATGCTCATTTTGATCATTATTTCATTGTCTTATTCTCCCATAATTTCATGTATATTTTATTAATATTTTTCCAAATCTCCGTTGCTGCACATTCAGGGCTTTGTGTGTGTGTGTGTGTGTGTGTGTGTGTGTGTGTGTGTGTGTGTGTGTGTGTGCGTGTGCGTGCGCGCGCTATGATGCAGATTCAAATTCGCCCCCATTACGTTTCCGCTGTTTAGTCCCGCCCACAACGGTTAGCTGTTCAGTCGAGTTTGGAATGGATCTGTAAGCGGGAGATTTGAATTCTACTCTCGTGAAGTGGATTTTGAGATTAACAGTGGTTCAAAGCAATCGTATTCGTCGAGAGCAGCCGTGAGCTGGAGCTCTGTTGTCAGTCAGTCCGTTTGGATCACTGATCTATATAATGTCATATAGATCAATGGTTTGGATTCTTCGGAAATAACGCCCTTTTCAGTGAGCCTGGTTCGTCGCAGCGGGTGCGGTAAAGTAGGTTTTATGTTGGACATTCGTTAGACATTCGCCAAGCAAATTAAGGGACTGTCTCAAAACTGCACACACACACACACACACAAATAAGCATTCCAAGGTGCGAAACCACGCAAAGCATACTAATAAAATGTAAAGATGTGAATTAAGTGGACAACCTATTTTTTGTCAAATAGGCTTAGATAGTTTTAAGCTGTGCATGGGATATTCACTATGAATGGGTACATGGTTATTACATTGTACTCCCAAAATTTCATTTTATCTTATAGAAACAGGTGATATCACACCACCTGGAATGTATTCACCAACCCTTGGAGCACACCATACATGACTTGAATTTGGAAAATGTCATTTAGTCTATTTCTAATGATTTTTCGAAATACGCAAATCTATATAACTTCCTGGTCATGTGACCTGATGATGTCACACCACCTGGGATTTATTCACCAACCCTTGGAGCACACCATACATGACTTGAATTTGGAAAATGTAATTTAGTCTATTTTTAATGATTTTTTGAAATACGCAAATCTATATAACTTCCTGGTCATGTGACCTGATGATGTCACACCACCTGGGATTTATTCACCAACCGTTGGAGCACACCATACACGACTTGGATTTAGGAAATGTCAATTTGTCTATTTTTAATGAATTTTTGAAATCCGCAAATCTATATAACTTCCTGGTCATGTGACCTGATGATGTCACACCACATGTAATGTATTCACCAACCCTTGGAGCATACCATACATGACTTGGATTTGGAAAATGTCATTTCGTCAATTTTTTATGATTTTTTGAAATACGCAAATCTATATAACTTCCTGGTCATGTGACCTGATGATGTCACACCACCTGGGATTTATTCACCAACCCTTGGAGCACACCATACACGACTTGGATTTAGAAAATGTCATTTCGTCAATTTTTTATGAATTTTTGAAATCCGCAAATCTATATAACTTCCTGGTCATGTGACCTGATGATGTCACACCACATGTAATGTATTCACTAACCATTGGAGCACACCATACACGACTTGGATTTGGAAAATGTAATTTAGTCAATTTTTAATGAATTTTTGAAATACGCAAATCTATATAACTTCCTGGTCATGTGACCTGATGATGTCACACCACATGTAATGTATTCACCAACCCTTGGAGCACACCATACACGACTTGGATTTGGAAAATGTCATTTAGTCTATTTTTAATGATTTTTCGAAATACGCAAATCTATATAACTTCCTGGTCATGTGACCTGATGATGTCACACCACCTGGGATTTATTCACCAACCCTTGGAGCACACCATACATGACTTGAATTTGGAAAATGTAATTTAGTCTATTTTTAATGATTTTTTGAAATACGCAAATCTATATAACTTCCTGGTCATGTGACCTGATGATGTCACACCACCTGGGATTTATTCACCAACCGTTGGAGCACACCATACACGACTTGGATTTAGAAAATGTCAATTTGTCTATTTTTAATGAATTTTTGAAATCCGCAAATCTATATAACTTCCTGGTCATGTGACCTGATGATGTCACACCACATGTAATGTATTCACCAACCCTTGGAGCACACCATACATGACTTGGATTTGGAAAATGTCATTTAGTCAATTTTTAATGAATTTTTGAAATACGCAAATCTATATAACTTCCTGGTCATGTGACCTGATGATGTCACACCACATGTAATGTATTCACCAACCCTTGGAGCACACCATACACGACTTGGATTTGGAAAATGTAATTTAGTCAATTTTTTATGAATTTTTGAAATACGCAAATCTATATAACTTCCTGGTCATGTGACCTGATGATGTCACACCACATGTAATGTATTCACCAACCCTTGGAGCACACCATACACGACTTGGATTTGGAAAATGTAATTTAGTCAATTTTTAATGAATTCTTGAAATACGCAAATCTATATAACTTCCTGGTCATGTGACCTGATGATGTCACACCACATGTAATGTATTCACTAACC
Source organism: Leuciscus leuciscus (assembly GCF_965113295.1). Classification (NCBI taxonomy): domain Eukaryota; kingdom Metazoa; phylum Chordata; class Actinopteri; order Cypriniformes; family Leuciscidae; genus Leuciscus; species Leuciscus leuciscus. The sequence goes on from NC_138727.1 coordinate 61,315,508, forward strand.
CTTGGAGCACACCATACACGACTTGGATTTGGAAAATGTCATTTCGTCAATTTTTAATGAATTTTTGAAATACGCAAATCTATATAACTTCCTGGTCATGTGACCTGATGATGTCACACCACTTGGAATGTATTCACCAACCCTTGGAGCACACCATACACGACTTGGATTTGGAAAATGTCATTTCGTAAATTTTTTATGATTTTTTGAAATCCGCAAATCTATATAACTTCCTGGTCATGTGACCTGATGATGTCACACCACATGTAATGTATTCACTAACCCTTGGAGCACACCATACACGACTTGGATTTGGAAAATGTCATTTCGTAAATTTTTTATGATTTTTTGAAATCCGCAAATCTATATAACTTCCTGGTCATGTGACCTGATGATGTCACATCACATGTAATGTATTCACCAACCCTTGGAGCACACCATACACGACTTGGATTTGGAAAATGTCATTTCGTCAATTTTTTATGATTTTTTGAAATACGCAAATCTATATAACTTCCTGGTCATGTGACCTGATGATGTCACACCACCTGGGATTTATTCACCAACCCTTGGAGCACACCATACATGACTTGGATTTAGAAAATGTCATTTCGTAAATTTTTTATGATTTTTTGAAATACGCAAATCTATATAACTTCCTGGTCATGTGACCTGATGATGTCACACCACATGTAATGTATTCACCAACCCTTGGAGCACACCATACACGACTTGGATTTGGAAAATGTAATTTAGTCAATTTTTTATGAATTTTTGAAATACGCAAATCTATATAACTTCCTGGTCATGTGACCTGATGATGTCACACCACATGTAATGTATTCACCAACCCTTGGAGCACACCATACACGACTTGGATTTGGAAAATGTAATTTAGTCAATTTTTAATGAATTCTTGAAATACGCAAATCTATATAACTTCCTGGTCATGTGACCTGATGATGTCACACCACATGTAATGTATTCACTAACCCTTGGAGCACACCATACACGACTTGGATTTGGAAAATGTCATTTCGTAAATTTTTTATGATTTTTTGAAATCCGCAAATCTATATAACTTCCTGGTCATGTGACCTGATGATGTCACACCACATGTAATGTATTCACCAACCCTTGGAGCACACCATACACGACTTGGATTTGGAAAATGTCATTTCGTCAATTTTTTATGATTTTTTGAAATACGCAAATCTATATAACTTCCTGGTCATGTGACCTGATGATGTCACACCACCTGGGATTTATTCACCAACCCTTGGAGCACACCATACATGACTTGGATTTAGAAAATGTCATTTCGTAAATTTTTTATGATTTTTTGAAATCCGCAAATCTATATAACTTCCTGGTCATGTGACCTGATGATGTCACACCACATGTAATGTATTCACCAACCCTTGGAGCACACCATACACGACTTGGATTTAGAAAATGTCATTTCGTCAATTTTTAATGATTTTTCGAAATACGCAAATCTATATAACTTCCTGGTCATGTGACCTGATGATGTCACACCACCTGGGATTTATTCACCAACCCTTGGAGCACACCATACATGACTTGAATTTGGAAAATGTAATTTAGTCTATTTTTAATGATTTTTTGAAATACGCAAATCTATATAACTTCCTGGTCATGTGACCTGATGATGTCACACCACATGTAATGTATTCACCAACCCTTGGAGCACACCATACACGACTTGGATTTGGAAAATGTAATTTAGTCAATTTTTAATGAATTCTTGAAATACGCAAATCTATATAACTTCCTGGTCATGTGACCTGATGATGTCACACCACATGTAATGTATTCACTAACCCTTGGAGCACACCATACACGACTTGGATTTGGAAAATGTAATTTCGTCAATTTTTAATGAATTTTTGAAATACGCAAATCTATATAACTTCCTGGTCATGTGACCTGATGATGTCACACCACTTGGAATGTATTCACCAACCCTTGGAGCACACCATACACGACTTGGATTTGGAAAATGTCATTTCGTCAATTTTTTATGATTTTTTGAAATACGCAAATCTATATAACTTCCTGGTCATGTGACCTGATGATGTCACACCACCTGGGATTTATTCACCAACCCTTGGAGCACACCATACATGACTTGGATTTAGAAAATGTCATTTCGTAAATTGTTTATGATTTTTTGAAATCCGCAAATCTATATAACTTCCTGGTCATGTGACCTGATGATGTCACACCACATGTAATGTATTCACCAACCCTTGGAGCACACCATACACGACTTGGATTTAGAAAATGTCATTTCGTCAATTTTTAATGAATTTTTGAAATCCGCAAATCTATATAACTTCCTGGTCATGTGACCTGATGATGTCACACCACATGTAATGTATTCACTAACCCTTGGAGCACACCATACACGACTTGGATTTGGAAAATGTAATTTAGTCAATTTTTAATGAATTTTTGAAATACGCAAATCTATATAACTTCCTGGTCATGTGACCTGATGATGTCACACCACATGTAATGTATTCACCAACCCTTGGAGCACACCATACACGACTTGGATTTGGAAAATGTAATTTAGTCAATTTTTTATGAATTTGTGAAATACGCAAATCTATATAACTTCCTGGTCATGTGACCTGATGATGTCACACCACATGTAATGTATTCACCAACCCTTGGAGCACACCATACACGACTTGGATTTGGAAAATGTAATTTAGTCAATTTTTAATGAATTTTTGAAATACGCAAATCTATATAACTTCCTGGTCATGTGACCTGATGATGTCACACCACATGTAATGTATTCACCAACCCTTGGAGCACACCATACACAACTTGGATTTGGAAAATGTCATTTCGTCAATTTTTAATGAATTTTTGAAATACACAAATCTATATAACTTCCTGGTCATGTGACCTGATGATGTCACACCACCTGGGATTTATTCACCAACCCTTGGAACATTTTTACAGGTTTTCAATTTTTTATTTTTTTCTAATTGATATTAAAAGAGGAATTTGACAAAGCTGTGAAATTAGATTGATTTCACAAGTAATGACCATTCACATTAAGAAATACATGTTTTGTCATATTTTCATAGAGGAAAAAGAAATTAAGTGCATACAGTTAGCTCATGACATCCCTTTATTGAAGAAAACATACAGAAGTTAAACAATCAAGAGATTTATTTAATTTTCGTCTGTTTCTTTAAATATTAACAAATGTGAACTTATGGTATTGGGATTTTGTAATATCACCATTATGTAGGCTAGTATAACAGTGAAAAAAGTAGTTGCATGTCTTATAACTGTAAAACCAAATGCTATATTTCAAAAGGCACCAGAGTTTTTACTAAAATGCAATTTTCATGTTAATAACATACACTGTAAAAAAAAATCCTAATTTTACAGAAAATAACTGTGATTTTTTGACGATCATTTTCTTTAATTTTAAATTGTACTCAAAACACTGTAAAATTACAAATAATATCTGTAAAATAAAAATTCAGCTGTTATTTTAGGTATTGTGACATTAATGACAAATTACAGTAATTCACATTTTTTATACAGAAAATTGATTGTATTTTTCATACAGTATTTTTTCTGTTTTCTTAAATTACATAAAAATGTATGTAAAATTACAAATATAATCTGTAATTTAACAGAAACAAAACAGTTAAATGATAAAATCGTCAAATGAGTGTCAGCTCCCCAAAAAACTGTAAAACATCCTAAATTAAATAAACTGAAAAACACTGTTATTTTACAGGTATTTCCTGAATAATCACGATCAAATACCTTCATTGTAAAAAAAAAATTGTAAAAAAAGGGTCAAATGACTGACAGCTGCGGCTGCCAAACAAAAACCATAAAATTAAAGTAAAATATTCGAATTTAAATAAACCGAAAAAACACTGTTATTTCACAGGTATTTCCTGTATTATTATGATCAAACACCTTCATTGTAAAAAAAATCGTACAAAAAGGGTCAAATGACTGGCAGCTGCGGCTGCCAAACAAAAACCATAAAATTAAAGTATAATATGCTAATTTAAATAAAGTGTAAAAAAATTTAAAATAAATTTGATGTCACCATGATTGAGATCAGCGTCTGCTTTAGTTGGGCTCATGACCCTTGAGTTTATAACTTTTATTTTTCTCTAGCTGCTTTAACTGTGTATTTGATACACGTTTGTTATAGCAATAAATACTGGAGAAAATATCAGATGATCTTGGTTAATCATTGATGATGTTATAGTCATCATATGATGATCTGATTCACTGATGTGTCAGTCAAATCTCTGAATATATTAGCTTAGATTACATAATATGTAGATGGAATTGAGCTTTTTTCAAAGTCTATAAATGTCTTAATTTTATACATGACCCTTGAAATATTGTGGCATCAGTATTATAACACTCTGGAAAAAAAAGATATATTGTACAGAAAAAGTTTTGAGCTGGTTCATTTTTTTAGTATAGAGACATCAAGAATCAACATATGAAACTCAACAATGGTGACAACCAACAAAGCCTTTTTGTGACTTTATAGTAATTCAGATTTTTTTTCATTGTCACCATTATTGTGATTCATACACTGATTATTGATGTCTGAATGAGTCTATATGATCCTGTCAAAACATTTTCTGTACAATGACTTAATAAAATCTGAGTATCACAGCACTGCAAGATCTTCTATAGCAGTTTAATCATGCAAAATGAACAACTACTATTTAACCACTTAATCAGATATTTAATTTCAGGTAGTACTAATAAAGCAGGACACTACATAATGATTAGTATCACTAAAAAGTGATCAACATCATCTGATCTGAGGTTATCTTGGATTGCTACAATTACTAATATGCATCAGTGACACACAGTTAATGCAGCCAGAGAAACATTAAAGTTAAACACTAAAAGTTCAAGAGCCCAACTAAAGCAAACACTGATCTCCATCATGGTGACATCAAACTTTATTCTTTTCAATAAAACTTCAACTTCTAAACATCTGTTAATTCTCAATAAGAATGTTAGTATGAAAGAAATAAAGTCTGGATTGTAATAAGTGAAGATGCTGAGATCCTGAGAGATCTGGTAGTGTTTAATGTTCTGTTGGGGTTTAAAGTGTTTCTGTATGGTGTGTTTCGTGTGTCACCATTGTGTTGAAGAGTAGAGCCTGAGCTTCAGTCCAGGATGAGTAGAGAATCACTGATGATATGCTGCATGTTGCTTTATTTAACAGACAGTAACTGTGTAGTTGCTGATGCAGTGACGTATAGTAGGGCTGGGCGATTTAAATCGCGATATTGTTATGCGCATCTCGTCAGTAAAGCCGGTTCCTTGATTAGTAGTAAATCTCCATCACCTGTCAGATGGAGCGGCATTTAGGGCTGAGGAGATAATTAAGTAATTAATTTAGTGATGATTGAGCATTATTGAAGACACCTGATGTTAACAAGCAGAATCACTGAAGAAGAAAATCACAAATTGTAAGTTACCATTAAGGTGATGGGTGTTTGCTTTAGTTGGGCTCTAGACCATTATATGTTTACTTTAATATTTACTGTTGTTTGTCTGCTGTTATTGATTTATAACAGTTAAATGAACAAAGTAAAATGTTATCTTATAGTGTTGGTTATGTTTTGACAATCATGCTGTGATCTGAAAAAGGAAACTTACTGAGATAGTTTGGCTTAACTTGTTAGCTGCAGTTTAGTGATTCTTCAGCCTATGATTATCAGTACTTTACTTATAATTCAAAATATTTAATAAACATTGTTCTGATCAAAAGACAATCAGATAAATTCATTTAAAACACAGACATCAATAATCAGCCTGTGAATCTCAACAATGGTGACAATAATAAAGCATGTTGCAGTGGCTGGCACCAATCACAACTCATTAATGGCTCCCATCATGCATTGCGGTATGAATAAATTATGATCTGAATTGTCTATGTAATTTACTTTTCCTAATTGAATATTCTGCTCCTCACCATTGGTGAGATGCATAGACTGAATCTTGAAATCTGTGCTTAAAAGAATGTTTGTTTTTTTAAACAACTTTTAAGAAATCCTTTATATTATATGAAAATTTCTGGGCATTTATGCAGATTCACTAACCAACAACATAAATCGAAGTCAGAAAGAAGGATTTTAATGAGTTCAGTGATCAGAAGTTCAAATGATGATTGTCATAACATAACCAACACCATCAGATCACTTTTTTTCTTTGTTCAACTGGTGATTATAATTCAGAAACAACAGACAAACAAAATCTAAAGTTAATAATATATGGGTCAAGAGCCCAACTAAAGCAACCATTGTATAACGGTAACTTACAATTTGTGATTTTCTCCTTCAGTGATTCTGCTTGTTAACATCAGGTGTCTTCAATAATGTTTAATCATCACTAAATGAATCACTTAATTATCTCATTAACTTAAACACTCTTGAGTGTGGACTGAGTTTTTGCTGTGTACAAAGAGCCGTAGTTAACTGACAAGCTGAGCCATATCGCATTAATTTTTTGCTGGCGATACGTCCGCGATATTAATGCGATATGGCTCAGCTTGTCAGTTAACTACGGTTCTTTGTAGTAAATGCCGCTCCATCTGAAAGCAGGTGATGGCGATTTACTACTAATCAAGGAACCGGCTTTACTGACGAGATGCGCATAACAATATCGCGATTTAAATCGCCCAGCCCTACCCAAAACTTATCTGGCCGCGTCACTCTCACTAGGAACCGGCAGGAATCAAGCACGTCTCCCCTGGAGTTCTTAAGCCTGTTTTATGCTTCTGCGTCGAACTGCCGCCGTAGCTACGTCGTAGGCTGTGTGTAGCGCGCGTACCCTACGGCGTACCCTGACGTGCACCTCTCCAAAAATGTAACAACGCGTCAATTCTACGCGGACACAAGCGCTGTGATTGGTCTGCCAGAACCCCTCCCTCGGGGTTTCACACGCTCCCTAGGTACGCGTCAACGCGGACAACGACACAGAAGTATAAATTAAAACCAACACGTTGCCTACGGCGTATAGGCTCCGGCGTAGGTCCGACGCAGAAGTATAATGAGGCCTTTAGTCTAGCCTCCCACTTATCAGCCAATCAAAAAAAAGAAAGGGGCTACACATTAGCCAATCAGAAAATAGCACTATTGTATCTGGGTAAGATTTAACGCAGCAACCAATGAAAAAAAAGCATATACTGGAATTGTTCATGTGATTCTGCTACAACGTCTTCCGAACGTTTCGTTCCCCCAGAGAAGAAACCACTCGAGCTCCGAGCATCACTTTGAGCACAGAGTAAGTCATGATCTCCTGTTTTAATGTTACAACAAATTCACAACTTGTTTGACACAAACAGTGACAACTTGACTGCTGTTAGAGAATGTTTCCCAGATAATCAGCATCAGTTTTTCATGAGTGTCTGTAACTTAGCCAGCAGTTTTACAGCCTGTTCACTGACAACACCTGCTCAGAACAAGTAGTCTAGGCCTAGTCATATTTTCGTTATCACACGATGACTGACATATTGTCACATTATAAACATCTCTCTCTCTCCAAATAGGCTTAATAATTTTATTAGCACTAAATAAATTAAAGTGTATTGCATAGTCGATATTATAGGTCACTTTTAAAATCATGTCATATTTTATAATTATATCCTGGCCATGGATGCATTAATCATTGCATCTGTCTTTCTCTTTCAAAGATATCAGGTAAAAAGTAATTAAGCATCCACTCATTCGCCCTGAGAGGAGAGGCCCCTAAAAAGACCAGGTTAGAGGATGCTGGCCCAGAGAAGGGGGCGAAAAGGGTAGGCCCATTAGAGGAGGAGACAGAGGAGGAGACGCAGGTGCAGGTGGAAGGCAACAAGTCCAAAAAGGCAACAAACACTTACAATAAACAACACCAGTCATAATTTTTATCTCTCTCTCTTTCCCTCTCAAACACACACACGCACATGTGGAAATTGAATAAATTTGTATTTGGTATTTGAGCAATTATTAACAAAAACAAACACACTAATAATAATATTATTAATGAAACATCCCCATTTATGTGATGTATGTTGTTTTTTTGGTTAGTGTATTTATATTTATGCCACGTGTTTTTGTGTCATGTTAATATCAAGTCAATGTTTTCGTCACTTTTAGTTGATCTTTGAATAAACTGCACATGAGTTCTCAACTACAACTTGCCTCAGTGGACTACGTTACAAACACATGTGACTAGAAGTTTTGCCATGTTATTTAAATTAAAACAATACTGATGCATCTTTTTAGATTTCCTTTGCCATATTATGAAGTAATCATATTTACTGAATAATTTCATTTATAATTCATTCCTCTACCTGAAGACCTGACCCTCCAGCTGTGGATAATCAACCAATACATGTTTATTTAAAGGTAGAGTTGGCAATTTATCATAAACACTATTTGTTATACTGGTTGAATCACTCTTCACATCCTGATAGCAATCAATAATAAAAAAAAAATATGTATACCTTCTGTGGAAATCTCAGGACCAAAACATTTTCTTTCAATCATTGCATTCGGTCCTATATGATGTCCTACCTGCCTGTCAACACATGTGTTTCCATACCTCGCACAGACGTCACACTGTAGACAGACGTCAGTCACAGAGCAGCACAAACGAAATAGTGGCCGCCTTTACAGTTACTCCAGAACCAAAACAACCAGCTCACCATGGCCTAACTGTAATAATGAGATGGCAACCAGTAGGGCTGGATGATTAATCGAAAAGTAATCGAAACCGAAATTCAGAGCCTGTAACCGACGTAATTTTACCAAGTCGGTTATTTCGTTTTTTTAATCCTATTAATATTTCCGCCTACTGTGTGTGTACTTTCCCCTTAAAACATATTACCGCGTGTGTAGTCACTTGACTCCGCCCCGTCCCTGAACGCGCGTCTATTTCGCTTCAAACGCTCGCTTACGCGCGTCCTATTCGCTTTGGACGCGCGAATGGATTCAAAATGTTTAAGCGTAGAACTAGACGCGAATTTGACGCTCTATTCGCGTTTGCTGTGAACGCAGCATAATGAACAGGCTGCGATGTCAAGATTGCAATGCTGGAATGTGTGTGTCAGAGAGAGAGAGGCACGGGCGCGATCGAACAGTGGAAACATAAAAACATCATTCGTCATTATAACATCAACGTCAATTTGTTCATACAGGACATCATTAAAACTGCAAAGTGTTCAGCCTACTTATATTTGTGTAAAACATTGTGCTTTTGTCAAACTGTAAACTCTTGTCAAACTGTAACCTACAACTGTCACCCAACCAAAATCACACACACACTGTGTACATTTTTTTAAATAAAATTTTCAAAAAGCAAAAATGATCTCATCTTTTGGACATTCATCATATTGCATTGGTTTTCATTTCTTGTCCTAAAACAGAGCACTAATCTTTTTATTTTTAAGTTACACATTCTACATTGATTAAAAAATAAAATCAAATGTTTTTAATGGTAGTATTATTTTATACAGAAATAAATTATTTATAATTCAGATGAGAAGTTAAAGTTAATTTAAATTTTAAGGAAACAAATATATTGATCTGAAATATAGCAAATTAATTTTAAATTCATTCAGGTTACCAAACATATCTCAAGGCCTTTTGAATAAAGGGTGGCAGTCTTTCATTATCAACTGTTGTTGTGGATATACTGGAGAAGTATTTGTTCTCCATTTGAGTGAGATGTTTTTATGTGGCTAATTGAGGAAAGTGCTTCCATATATTTTATTATTAGTAGTATTAGTTCAAGAATAAAATAAAGATATCGGATTGATATCGGTATCGGCAAATAGCCAAAGCTGCGGCATCGGTATCGTATCGGAAGTGAAAAAGTGGTATCGGGACATCCCTAACTCTTTCATTAGAAAAAATAACCATGAACGTATTTACAGTATAAGCCTTTTTTTTTTAAATAATCGTTCAATAATCGTAATTGAGGTAACTTGTTTGATTAATTGCGATTATGATTTTAGCCAAAATCGTCCAGCCCTAGCAACCAGTGACGTTCTACCAGGAGCTGTTCTCGTCTTCAGATTCAGATTTATGCGTTTCTGTCAACTTTATCAACGCTGAAATGAATCTGCAGCAGTCAGGTGGTACAACTAGAGCTCTATAAGTTGTTTATGCTCATTCTTATTGTAATTTAATGTGCTTTGAAACAGGTAAATTAACACCATCTCTCGTGACACTTTGCAGACTTTGCTCTGGCTGTTCGCGTTCATGTGTTTTGCAGGAGGCGTGGCTTTGGAGACGTTCTGAAGGGAGGGTGGGATCTCATGCTTTCAAAGCTAGCTTGCTATTCCTAGCCACTCCAATAATTGCCTACCTTACCTCTAAATGTTGCTGGGTTGTTCGTGCCTAAGTCTAAAGACCAGCCTAATTTAGCAAAACTATTATTTTAGGGACATTGCAAGATACAGTTTTTTTTATTATTTTTTTTTTATTATATGATTATGATGAAAGCTTTGTGAAACTGGACAGCAGACATTTACTCCGTCCAGCACCAATTACGAACATTTCCTATCATGTGAAAGGCAATCGAGCCAATCAGAGTAGGTATGGGGTGGAGTGACAATGCTTACCTGAAATTAATGGACTGCATCTTTTAAATCTGAGTGGAGGCAGAGCATTTGAGTCACGTGCAGAACTGAACAGTACAAAACTGACGCAAGCAGCTCCGGTGAAGGACAGTGCATCTGAAACCTAGATGACACAAAGACATCCACGTCTCTGTAAGTTACCAAAATCACACATGAAATGCGCAGAGCTTGTTCACAAAGCATGGTTTCACTGAATAACCTGGTTTATGGGTGTTACGTTCCACGTGCGTTTCGCTGGCGTGGGAATGATGTTTTCGCTCGCTGATGCACTACACGTGTGTTGTGCGTTCATTGAGTTTTCTTTCTGTTTGTGCCCGCCTCTAGGTCGCTGTGACTGGCTGACTCATCTGTCAGTTATCCTTAGGGCGGAGCACCAGAACCAATCAGAGGCAGTCCAGCTGGTTTAAGAGAGATGGCGGGTTCATTCACTTCTCTCTCTCCCTCTTTTGTGGCAGCAAGCTGTTATGCGGCGTGCTGAGTTTTTGTGTACTCCTTGAGAGTTTTTGTCTGTTTAATCTAATCTACCTGGAGAAGTGTGCTATGTGCTTTAGTGATTATATTTATATTTAGTAACTTATTCGTATTACGTGTGTATCACTATATGAGAATATAACAAGAGTTTTCAGCTGCAAAGCTATTTTGGGAAGGAACATCAGGTCAGAATATCGCGATATACATTTTGCCCGTAGCTGCTTTTGTGTATATACACACCAGGTAAGAGGTGAGCGCCAACCCTTGTATTTTTATTATTAGTCAGGTTATTTAGGCGCCGGAAGCGCGAAGATTTCGGTTTGTTTTCTGCATTTTTCTTTGGTTAGGTTTAGGGATTTGTTATGTTTTGTTATTTCCTTTGGCGCCACTTAAGTTCTTTCCCATTTTCCTTTTTATTTTATTTATCATTGTACATAGCCCACAGACATATAATTGCTTTGACTGGATTCAGTGGCTACGGCTTGTTGTAAAATAAAACTCCAGTCAAATTTCTCTCTCAGAAGTTGTCTGTCACGTTTCCTTCCACCACATTCCACACTCCAGTGGTGTTTTAATATCCTTAATGTTATGTATATTTCCTAGACACTTTAATATCGTAACATTAAATGGGGGCTCGTCCGGGATAATAAAATATTGATAAATAAAAATATTAATATGTATATTTTTCCCGAGATATTGATTACTGCTGGTGTGAGTGGTGGAAAGACCGTGTTCAGTTTTTTTTTCTGTAGAGTGTTAGTGCTCGCAAGGTAGTGATTAGCGGATGGGCTGTTTTGGGATTTGGTTAATAATTTTGATAGGAACAAGCATGGCTGATTTTGATTTGGATGCTTTCGTAGGTTCACCCTCAGTGGAAAAGCTTGGTAAATGTAGAAAAGAGGATCTGTTGTATATCGCTGCTCATTATAAAATCGCTGTCTCGAAACAGTTGCGTAAGTTAGAGATTAGGTCTGCTGTATCTTCGGGGTTGGTGCAATTAGGTGTTCTAACGCTGTCTGTGTTACGATTCATGTCTGTGTTCCCCTGTCTCATTCTATGTTTAGCAGTTCCCCGTTATGTTGATTAGTTTTCCCAGGTGTTTTTCATTAGCCACGCCCCCTTGTTATCTTGTTTAGCTGGTCTGTCTGTGTATTTAAGCCCTGTGTCTTGTTTCAGTGTTTGTGGGTTCTTGATGTTGAATGTTGTTCTGTTCCTGAGTCCTGATCTTGAGTCTGTCTGCATTTGTGAAGATCTGGGTTTATTTAATAAAGTGCTGCATATGGATTTGGATCCTGCTTCCTCCTTTGATTCTACCTCAACGTAACAGAAGAACCCACCAAAGATGAATCCAGCAGCACAAATCATGCTTCTCCGTCAAGGAGATCGAACCATAGAGAAGTACGTGGTTGACTTTTTGGAGCTTGCTCACCAGACTTGCATGGAAGAGTTATGCTTGATGATATTTTTTCGGGGAGGACTATCTGAACCGTTTAACAATCTTATGCCATTGCATGACTGTAGCTGGACTCTGAAAGAGTACATTGTTTTGGCCCTGCAACTGTTTTCACCCTTTTATGTGAGTTTGGCATCTGCTGAACCTGAGCTTCTCCACGTCAGTCCTGCCGAGCCAGAGCTTCACGTCAGTCCTGCCGAGCCAGAGCTTCACGTCAGTCCTGCCGAGCCAGAGCTTCACGTCAGTCCGGTCGAGCCAGAGCCAGAGACAGTCGCCTGCCCGGTCGAGCCAGAGCCAGAGACAGTCGCCTGCCCGGTCGACCCAGAGCCAGAGACAGTCGCCTGCCCGGTCGAGCCAGAGCCAGAGCCAGAGACAGTCGCCTGCCCGGTCGAGCCAGAGCCAGAGACAGTCGCCTGCCCGGTCGAGCCAGAGCCAGAGACAGTCGCCTGCCCGGTCGAGCAAGAGACATTTTCCCCGCTGGTCCCGTCCAGCCCAGAGTTTCCTTCGCCGCTGGTCCCGTCCAGCCCAGAGTTTCCTTCGCCGCTGGTCCAGTCCAGCCCAGAGTTTCCTTCGCCGCTGGTCCAGCCCAGCTCAGAACCCTCTTCGCCGCTGGTCCTGCCCAGCTCTAAGCCCTCTTCGCCGCTGGTCCTGCCCAGCCCAGAGCCGCCATCGCACCTGGTCCTGTCCAGTCCTGACCCGCCCTCGCCGCTGGTCTCGTCCAGCCCTGACCCGCCTTCACCGCCTGTCTCGTCCAGCCCTGACACGCCTTCGCCGCTGGACTCCTCCTACCCAGAGCCTAAGCCCGTTAACCTCCCCAAGAGCAGTAGGTCCCGCGATGAGACCATGGAGGCTGAACTACCGGCTCCTCCCTGGCCGCCCGAAGGGTCTTCTCCGCCGTGGCCGTCCGAGGGGTCCTCTCCTCCCTGGCCGCCTGAAGGGTCCTCTCCTCCCTGGCCGCCTGAAGGGTCCTCTCCTCCCTGGCCGCCTGAAGTGTCGCCTGCGCTGCCCGCTCCGCCCTGGTCGCCTGTGCTGCCTGCTCCGCCTGCGCTGCCCGCTCCGCCCTGGTTGCCTGCACAGCTTGATCTGCCCTGGCCTCCCGTCCTGCCGCAGTTTCCAGGCCCTCTGCCGCTCCACGGGCCTGGCCCTCCATCCCGCCCCCGGGTCCGCCTCCTTTCCACCACCCTCCTGAACTATTGTTTTGTTTTGAGGGGCGTCAGGAGCCGCCCATAGAGGGGGGGCTATGTTACGATTCATGTCTGTGTTCCCCTGTCTCATTCTATGTTTAGCAGTTCCCCGTTATGTTGATTAGTTTTCCCAGGTGTTTTTCATTAGCCACGCCCCCTTGTTATCTTGTTTAGCTGGTCTGTCTGTGTATTTAAGCCCTGTGTCTTGTTTCAGTGTTTGTGGGTTCTTGATGTTGAATGTTGTTCTGTTCCTGAGTCCTGATCTTGAGTCTGTCTGCATTTGTGAAGATCTGGGTTTATTTAATAAAGTGCTGCATATGGATTTGGATCCTGCTTCCTCCTTTGATTCTACCTCAACGTAACAGTCTGCAGGTGTCGGTGAAGTTGCCGCTGAAGCTGACGGTCGCTTTGGTGAGGAGGAGCGGAGCGAAACTGCTGAGGAGGTGGTCTCCGAAGCCAAGGCTGTTTTGCCGCCCTCCGATCCCTTTTCTCCAGGCTCGGATGGGTCTGGAAGTGGTGCGCGACTAAAAGTTCGCTTAGCGCGAGTGCAGGTAGAGGCACGCGAACGTGCAGAAAGTCGTCGGCTGGAGGCAGATATGAAGTTCCGACTTGAAATTCGCAGACTTGAAATTGAAGCGGACACACAGATTAAGCTGCGTGAACTTGAGATAGCAGCTAAAAGAACACCGGCCCCGGTTATACCACCCATGCACTCGAGGTCTGCAGATGCTGGCTCGACAGGGAACACTTTTGAGGTTAGCAGACACATCTCTCTCGTACCACAATTCCGAGAAACAGAGGTTGACTCGTATTTTAATGTATTTGAGCGAATTGCGTCCACACTTCAGTGGCCTAAAGAGGTCTGGTCGTTGTTGTTACAGTGCAAACTAACTGGTAAAGCTCAAGATGTTTGTGCTACATTATCTTTAGAGGATAGCGTGACTTATGAAGCAGTGAAGGCTGCAATATTGCGTGCTTACGAGCTTGTACCTGAAGCCTACAGGCAACGGTTTAGAAGTCATCGGAAGAATTCTAATCAGTCATTTGTTGAATTTGTGAGGGAGAAAAGCGTCTTGTTTGACAACTGGTGCACTTCGAGTAAGGTAAATGATTTTAAAGACATTCGAGAATTAATCCTTTTAGAAGAATTCAAGAATTGTTTACCTGAGCGTGTTGTCGTTTATTTAAACGAACAGAAAGTGACATCGGTATCACAAGCTTCTGTCCTTGCAGACGAATTTACATTGACACATAAAAATGTTTTTATTCCTGCACGTTCTGAGAGAGCTACGCCATTTCAAGTGAGTTCGAATAATTCATCGCATCCGAAAACTGCTACTGTGAAATCGAAAGAGGATCGTGAATGTTTTTATTGTCACAAACCCGGTCATTTGATTGCAGAGTGCTTTGTGTTAAAACGAAAACAATCGAATTCTGTGCCTAAAAGCGCTGGCTTTGTAAAGTTAGTTGATTCTGTTGAAACTGAGCGAAATGATAAACCTGATTCCAGCTATGCACCGTTTTTGCTGGAAGGGTTAATTTCTGTTACAGGAAACTCGGAGGAGCAAATACCCGTGAAACTACTCCGTGACACTGGGGCAATGCAGTCATTTATTTGTGCTGATGTACTGCCGTTTTCTGATCAAACTTTTTGTGGCAGTCATGTCCTAGTGCAGGGCATAGAGATGGGTCTTGTTCAAGTCCCGTTGCACCAGATTCATCTAGAGTCAGAACTGTGTACAGGTTTTGTGAAGGTAGCCGTTCGTGAGAGTTTGCCTGTATGTGGAGTACAGTTCATTTTGGGCAATGATTTAGCCGGTGGGAAAGTCATGCCATTGCTGGAGGTATTTAATAATCCTGTTGTGTCGGACCAGCCTGATGAACTGGCAAAGTCTTTTCCTGAAACTTTTTCAGTCTGTGTAGTCACACGAGCACAGTCTCGTAAGACGGATGCTGAAGATTTAGCTACATCTTTTATTGCACCTGTTTTTATTAGTGACGCGTTACCCGATGAGAATAAGACTGTTAAAAATGTGCCTGTTTTAAACACTTCTGATGTAAAGCCGCGTGTGACGCGCGAGAGAGTTATTGCTGCTCAGCATGAGGATGAGAGTTTACAAAATTGCATTGCCGCTGCTGTACCACCGGAGAAGGCACGAGAGAGGAAGACTGCCTATTTTATTGAGAATGGTTTACTGATGCGTAAGTGGTGCTCTGATGTTTCTGATGAGGCTGAATGGACTAATGTGTATCAGATTGTGGTTCCAACCTGTTACAGACAGCAAGTTCTATCTCTAGCTCACGATCACGATCTGTCAGGACATTTAGGAATCAAGAAAACTTATTATAGAGTTTTAAGACATTTCTTTTGGCCTCGATTAAAAACTGATGTTACACGTTTCTGTCGTACCTGTCGCATCTGTCAGATCACTGGCAAACCGAACCAGGTAATTCCCAGTGCTCCACTCGTGCCTATTCCAGTGATAGGAGAACCGTTCGAACACGTTATTGTTGACTGTGTTGGGCCTCTGCCTAAATCTAAGACCGGTAACCAGTTTCTGTTGACTATAATGTGCACCGCAACCAGATTTCCTGAGGCAATTCCTTTGAGAAAAATTACAGCACCTGTTGTAACTAGAGCTTTGGTGAAATTCTTTTCTACGTTTGGTTTACCCAAAGTTGTGCAATCAGATCAAGGCACTAATTTTCTTTCGAAGATTTTTACTCAAGTATTATCCAGTTTAAACATAACTCATCGGATTGCAAGCCCTTATCACGCTGAAAGCCAGGGGGCGCTCGAACGTTTTCATCAAACGTTTAAGTCAATGCTCAGAAAGTATTGTATGGAGACAAATAAGGAATGGGATGAGGGTGTACCGTTGCTCCTATTCGCGATCAGAGAGGCAGTTCAAGAGAGTCTTGGATTTAGCCCTGCTGAGTTAGTTTTTGGACACACTGTCAGAGGACCCTTGAAGATGCTTAAGGAGGACCTGATGTCTTTTGAGTCTAGCCCATCACTGAATGTGTTGGATTATGTGAGCAAGTTCCGTGAACGATTACATAAGGCTTGTTCGGTGGCAAAAGAGTCACTCGAAGTTGCGCAGAGAAAAATGAAATGTCTTTTTGATCGTAAGTCCGTACAGCGTTCCTTTAACAAGGGCGACAAAGTGTTGGTGTTGCTGCCTATGGTAGGCTCCGCGTTATCAGCACGGTTTTCTGGACCATATGAGGTGGTCAGAAAAATTAGTAATACAGACTACGTAATCGGAACGCCCGATAGAAAACGAAAGACTCGTGTGTGTCACGTGAACATGCTAAAGACCTTTTATTGCAGAGGAGCTGTCCAGCCTGATGTTTCGCCGGCAGAGGAAACTGCTGTTCCTATGTCATCTCCTGCTTCTGTCTCGGTAGCATGCGCTGCCGCTGAACTCGCTGATCCCGAGGATGGAGTAATTATACGTCATACTCACCAGCAATGTGCACGACTTAAGAACTCTGAGGTAATGTCTGACCTTACATCTTTTATATCGCATTTAACTGAACAACAAGGATGTGATATTGTGCAGCTAATCAATGATTTTCCTGCTTTATTGAATGATGTACCTTCTCGCACCACAGTTTTAGAGCATGATATTAATGTGGGTGATGCTGTTCCGATCAAGCAACATGCGTACCGCATGAATTCAGTGAAGAGAGACCTTATGCGGAAAGAGGTTGAGTATTTGTTAGAGCATGGGTTGGCTCAAGCCAGTTGCAGTCCCTGGAGTTCTCCGTGTTTACTGGTACCGAAGAGCGACGGCACTGCTCGATTTTGTACTGACTATCGTAAGGTTAATGCCTTAACAGTACCAGATTGCTTTCCATTGCCGCGTATGGAAGATTGCATTGACAACATCGGTTCGGCTCGTTATGTCAGTAAACTAGATTTATTAAAAGGGTACTGGCAGGTACCGCTTACGGCTCGTGCTTCTAACATCTCCGCCTTCGTGACACCCGACAGTTTCATGCAATACTCTGTGATGGCTTTCGGCATGCGTAACGCACCGGCTACTTTTCAACGACTCGTAAATCTTGTGTTGTCCGGGGTGCCTAAGTGTAACACATATCTTGATGATTTGGTAGTTTACTCGTCCGACTGGTCAGAGCACATCTCTTTATTGAGAACTGTTTTCGAGCGATTAGAGGAAGCTTCGTTGACCTTGAACTTAGCTAAATGTGAATTCGGTCAGGCTACAATCACGTATCTGGGGAAGGAAGTGGGTCAGGGGCAAGTACGCCCAATCGAAGCGAAAGTCACTGCGATATCCGAATTCCCTGCTCCAACCACCCGTCGAGAACTTCGTCGTTTTCTAGGGATGGCCGGCTATTATCGCAGTTTCTGTAGAAACTTTTCGACAATTGCACAGCCGTTAACTTCACTCCTCAGTCCGTCTCGAAAGTTTCTGTGGTCTGCTGAATGTCAGCATGCTTTTAACTCGGTTAAAGATCTTTTGTGTAATGCACCTGTTTTGGCCGCTCCAGACTTTGATTCTGCTTTCAAACTCGATGTGGATGCGAGTTATGTGGGTGCTGGGGCTGTGCTAATTCAAGGAGATAAAGATGGTATTGACCATCCCGTCTGTTATTTCTCTCGCAAGTTCAACAAACACCAGTTAAACTATTCGACGATCGAGAAGGAGGCATTAGCGTTGCTGATGGCCCTTCAACATTTCGATGTGTATGTTGGATCGAGTATTAGCCCAGTTACAGTGTTTACCGATCACAATCCATTGGTTTTCTTGTCTCGCATGTATAATCAGAATCAACGTTTGATGCGCTGGTCTCTGATTATGCAGGGATACAACTTAATTATCAAACATAAGAAAGGCGTAGAAAACGTGATCGCGGATGCACTGTCTAGAGTTGCCTGTTGCGGCGTCTGAGTACATTCGTTTGAACAACTATATGTTAGTTTTTTTTTTCTACATATAGTTGGTTCTTAAGGGGGAGGGTGTTACGTTCCACGTGCGTTTCGCTGGCGTGGGAATGATGTTTTCGCTCGCTGATGCACTACACGTGTGTTGTGCGTTCATTGAGTTTTCTTTCTGTTTGTGCCCGCCTCTAGGTCGCTGTGACTGGCTGACTCATCTGTCAGTTATCCTTAGGGCGGAGCACCAGAACCAATCAGAGGCAGTCCAGCTGGTTTAAGAGAGATGGCGGGTTCATTCACTTCTCTCTCTCCCTCTTTTGTGGCAGCAAGCTGTTATGCGGCGTGCTGAGTTTTTGTGTACTCCTTGAGAGTTTTTGTCTGTTTAATCTAATCTACCTGGAGAAGTGTGCTATGTGCTTTAGTGATTATATTTATATTTAGTAACTTATTCGTATTACGTGTGTATCACTATATGAGAATATAACAAGAGTTTTCAGCTGCAAAGCTATTTTGGGAAGGAACATCAGGTCAGAATATCGCGATATACATTTTGCCCGTAGCTGCTTTTGTGTATATACACACCAGGTAAGAGGTGAGCGCCAACCCTTGTATTTTTATTATTAGTCAGGTTATTTAGGCGCCGGAAGCGCGAAGATTTCGGTTTGTTTTCTGCATTTTTCTTTGGTTAGGTTTAGGGATTAGTTAAGGATTGTTTTGTTATGTTTTGTTATTTCCTTTGGCGCCACTTAAGTTCTTTCCCATTTTCCTTTTTATTTTATTTATCATTGTACATAGCCCACAGACATATAATTGCTTTGACTGGATTCAGTGGCTACGGCTTGTTGTAAAATAAAACTCCAGTCAAATTTCTCTCTCAGAAGTTGTCTGTCACGTTTCCTTCCACCACATTCCACACTCCAGTGGTGTTTTAATATCCTTAATGTTATGTATATTTCCTAGACACTTTAATATCGTAACAATGGGTCTTGAAAATAACTGAACAGTGTGAGTAAGTAAATGTAAACGTAAGTTTAACTTTATTAAGGACTCAAATACAGGATTGCCAACTGTATTCTAATGCTGTGTGAATGTATGTTATTATATTTGAAAGGATTCATGGAAGTTGCATATCCTCATCTAGATGAGCTGTTAGTGATGACGCCGATTACCTGCTAGTTGTGACTAGTGACTAGTAAATTGTTTACTTCTTTACTTGTTTCCACTGTTAGCATGTTTGTAGGCCTGTGCTGTAGCAAGTGCAGGTGCATCAGCATTTGCAACGCATTCTCATCCTAGGGCGTCATATACTGACGCTTTTGACATTTCGTCTACATCCAACGCACATGGCACCCTTTAGCGTCAATATGAGACGCAGATAGCTTTGTTCGGTTATGGGTAGGTTTAGGTCTGGGTTAGGGTTAGACCGATAGGAGGCGCCTTCTGGCCCATATCTATCTGCGTCTCATATTGACGCTAAAGGGTGCCATGTGCGTTGGATGTAGACGAAATGTCAAAAGCATCAGTATATGACGCCTTGGGATGAGAACGGGCTGGTATATACGGTATGTGGAATAAATGCAAAACAGTTTAGCAGTTACTGCCACTTTTGTCATTTTTCATTTTTTGCATTTTCTCATTTTTGTCAGACAAACACCACATGAAGACACACTTTGAAAAATGAACAATGCCAAAGTAATATTGAAAATTCCATCCTCTCATTATGGACACTAATGTCATTATTAGATCATACTGACACCAAGTGAGCAAATATTCAGGTTAAACACAATGTTATATTTTTGAATGGTGCACGTTGTCTCTTAGCTATGATCAGTGTTGATGAAATATATTATCAGACATATTTGTTCTTAAAAGTCCTAAATCTTTTCTAAGTCAAGACTGAGTTTATTTGTGTCTGCTAAATGAATAAATGTAAATGTAAGATTTAATTTATTCAATGAAGATGTCAATAGAGGGAGCTCCAGCTGCAAACACTGTATTTCATAGAGAGGAGAAGCAAGAGAGAGAGAGAGAGAGAGAGAGAGAGAGAGAGAGAGAGAGAGAGTGTGTGTGTGTGTGTGTGTGTGAGAGAGAGAGAGAGAATGAGTGTGTGTGTGTGTGTGTGTGAGAGAGAGAGAGAGAGAGAGAGAGAGAGAAAGAGAGAGAGACTTGACTTTTAAAATCACTTTAATTTACAAAAAAAATTACAAAAAAACTAAAAATCAACCAAAAAGGAACATAAAAACATTAACAATTACAATTCTAAATATAGCTGCAAGCAGCAATTACCGGGGCCAAGCAGAATAAGACGACAAGACATTTCGACATGTCTGAAAGTGTCAGACCAACTGCAACAATGAGCAATTAAAGACATTTAAAGAGGATTTTAGGTGAAATGGCTGAAAAATAATATAAAAAGTCATTCAAAATATGATTTAATGGATTATCACTTTAGACCAATAGGTGGCGCAGTTACAAAACTGATGTGATGTGGTCAGAGTGAAGTGACAGTGACACATACAAAGTTTGGTGTCAATATGTCAAGGCAATGCAGAAATAAAGCCTGAATAGTGCTTTTGGCATCATGCCTCAACTTTGCTGCTGCGCTATACGAAAACGGTTATGTCTATCGACACGAAATCCATAAGTTTTAATCGGCACGGTCTGGAAATGATACGATTCGATTTTGTTGAAAATCGGACAAACGGTCTAGGAGGAGTTAAAAAAAGTAGGTTTTGAATGAAAATCAAGATGGCGGACAGGAAGTTAGGCCAAATAAAGAAAACTTATTATATCTATGTTCTCGGCTTGACCCAAGGAATCTATTAAGACCAGTTGCAGTACAATAGGCCAATGTATTCAAAAGTTATTAGCCTTTTTGGAAATTTTGTTATAACTTTTAATATTTTGTTTTAGTTATTTTGTTATAACTTTGTTATAACGCTGTTTCGAAATATTTTGAGTACCTTCAGGGGATGGTGCTGATGGCACATTCTGAGTTTCGTAATATTACACCAATGCATTTGTTTAGTATAGCATTTTATTTCACAAAACTGTATTGAAGTCAGTGGGAATTTCATGTTTTGTTCTATTATAGCGCCACCAAGAGGCTCAGTCCCACAATTTTTTTTACGTGTCCTCAGAGTGAGCCCATACATATGTGTATCAATTTTGGTGAAAATATCTCGATTCACTTCAGAGTTATAGACTCATGACTTTGATTGGAATTTACTACCCCTAAACATCAATATTTTCGCATTTGGACATTGGTGTTAGCTATCAACCTATGTTTCCAAACTTCTGACGGTGGTTTCGTCTCAATCGGACAAGCGGTTTCGAAGATAAAGCCAAATGTTTTTTTAAGCGCTAAATCACAACGCTACACAAACCGTAAGGCGAAACCTAGCATGTTTAGTATCGTGGGACTTGGCAACGATTCAGGAGTCTAAAGAGATGAGTTTCGTGAAAATAAGTCGATCACATCCAAAGTTATAAGCATTTGAATAAACAAATTCACCATAGGTGGCGCTGTTTCGAAACTTCTCACGCTCCTTCAGGACATCGTGTTGATGACCCATGCCAAGTTTCGTAACAATTTGTTCATGCATTCTTAAAATAAAGCATTTTAGCACAAAATTCAAAATGGCCGACAGCCAAAATTGCCGATTTTGTTGATTGGCCACAAGGTTCAAAAGTTTTTAGCAAAATAAAAGTGAAACTTTGGACAGGTGGTTGCGCTAGTGGGAATGACTTAGAAACACCAAAATTGGTGTATTTAATGTTGGGACTGTCCTCTATCAGAATGTCAAACCAAAACAACTTTCTTGCAATCGGTTCTATGGGCTGCTATAGACTCCCATGGCGGAAGAAGAATAATAAGAACGGGAACAGATACAACAGGTGCCTCCGCACCTTCGGTGCTTGGCCCCTAATTAAAGCTGCAAGCAGCATTATCGGGGTTCAAGCAGTTAAGGCCTTTAAGGCGAGACACAGCAGGCAAAAACATCGTTTTTTTTTTACTGGTCAATTTTGAGATTTTTGGATATTTGTCTTCAATAACATGTCTTCTTTCAGACTTGTGGTGAAAAAAAGTCCGAAATACACATTAAGGTCTTTATTTTACTACACTTTGTCTGTTCGCGTCAGTAGATTTCTCATAAATTCAACAAAAGTTGGCGTTCTTAATCCTCCCGCTGCTCCGCGATCTCTGTCTGCTCTCTTTCATCACACGCACGGCTGGATAGTTCTCTCTCTCCTTTACAACGCTGTCGGATCCAAATATGGTCATTTCCTTTTTATCAGCAACCAATCGTGAAAGTAAAAGGGCTGAATGCGCAATCTCATTGGCTGATGATAAATCTTTAAAGCCCGTTTTCTCAAAATGACCTTTCTCTCACACTCCAAGTACGAAATCTCCACTTCAGTAGCACCTATATACACCAAACTTTCCAGTCTTGTACCTAGTTATATTATGAAGACATTTGCAGAGGGATTTGTAAATATATTATTCGTAGCCTGATTTATATAACATTTTATTCCAAAAAAAATGGCGAAAATCTTTTTTTTAAGGCTATTGACAGTATATTCTGATTTACAGGATAACAAAAGTAGATATCCATAAATCCCTCTGTAATTTTTTTTCCATCTAATATGTGAACACAATGAAAAAATTATTTTTAACCTGGCTTTATCCAATACTCAGATTTCGTTTTTTTAAATATATGCAAAATAGCACATATTTAATTAGATATTGCCTAATTTGCATATTTAAACATTAAATTATAGAAAACTTGTAATAAATTTTTTTTCTCATCTTAATATAGGTAATCAACTGGGAAAGTTTCATGGTGATATCTGCTAGTTAACAATTTTACCCTATTCACCTGTAGTGTCTCACCTTAAGGCCTTTAAGCACACAAGCATCAAAAGACATTAAGTTTTATTTAGCAAGCATTTAACAACTGCCATCATAGATGAAAAAGTCCATTTACAGCCAATACAGGCTGTTTGCCATAGGAAATATATGGTTTTAAAGCGTTTTTACAGTTATAGCACCTTTTGCCTAGTCTTCTTATAGTCTTGCCTGATCTCCACCACTTTTATTAGTAGTACTCAAAGTGTGTCCATATATATGTGTCAGATTTGTTGTAAATATTTAATTTTGATAAGGAGTTTAGACAATTATATTCAGTGGCGTAACGAGCCAACACTGGGCCCTTAAGTAGGATTATCAAGGCGGGCCCCTTGATGACGCAATTGATGACATTGATGACGCAATGTCCGCGAGTAGGCTACCATGAATAGGGCAGGATATGATCATACACAGCATATAAGAGATGAGATGACTAACAAAATCAGGAGTAGCCTACGCTCACCAAAAACAAAACAAAAAAAACAACAAAAAAACAATGGGGACAGCGCATTATAAAACATTGTTAGGCCTAGGTCCAAATATATGAAAAAGATGCTCTCTTACATTATAGCGGGATTTTCCGGGCTTTCCTATGTGCAACTGCAAAGTTGTCGATTAGATCAGGATTGTGCGCACAGGCATTCTCAATTGACCCTTCGCAGGGAGTTTGATTGACAGGCGATCTGACTAATCATAATCCGCCATTTTGTCCAACAAAGCAGTCAGGAGAGTTAGTAGATTAACATAGGAGGAATTAAATTTGAAAAACAAAGTATTCTGACGTCTTAGCACTTTAAAACAACATTCCTTTAATGTTCATTCATGTTTATTTTAATGCTATAAATTAACTAGAAGGAAGAGATGATCGGTTCACAAGCAGCTTTAACTGAGCCTCGAGTCTACAGCGATCTGTCAGACACATTAAAGGAGAACTCTGTAACTCTAGCGAACTCTAGTCACTTCTTCGCTGATTTTCCCTTTTGTTGTCGCATGTTTTCCCCACGAGCTCCCCCTACAGCTGTGGGGGGGCGTATATTTCACAACACAGTCGTAAAAAACTCACTTGCGGCGGCCTCCTCCCCCTCTCTACCGCTGCTCATGTGCGTTTGTTTTGATCGGAGCAAGCCAACTGTATCGTGTGGAGCTATGTCTACCGAGGTGAGTAATCTGGTAATACATCATACATGCGTGTGTGTTTATGTCGAATTGCCGTAAATCAATTTGTGTTTCGCGCTCGTTCTCGTTCTAGTTCTCGCTTCTCACGAGACTTCCAATTTCTATTTTGCCGGGACGGCAGTGCGCAAGTTGCAAGGTTGGTTTTCCGCCTGGGAACGCTGGGGGGAGCGGGGAAAGTCACCAATATCACCAGAACAGGTTGTTTAACCATCCAAATGATTTCTAGACAGTTTTATTAAGTTAAAAAAGTTACCAAGTTCTCCTTTAAGGAGTCACAAAACGGTATTTATTGTTTAAATGTCTCTAAAAAATTACTACATTTGAAAGGTGAGACTTTGTTTCACAGGGTATCTGCACATTTTTGCTCAACAAATGTAATGACTTTTAAGACCTTCAAGAATAAAAATTAAGACCATTACCACGGCAAACATATATATAAAAACTACACTCTAGGCTGTTCAGGTTAACAAAGCACATTTGTATTTGAGCAACAGTGCAAATAGTCAGTGTATATTTAGCAACATAAAGTGCATGTCAGGCAACTGCCTTCTCAATACAACAACAATACTGCTGTAAATAACATACAAACAGCGCATAACAAATCAAATTGTAAATGACAAGTTAAACACAGTCCAAAAAATGGATGGAGTAAAAAAGGGAATTAGTTTCCAAACAACAGCAAAGAATTTGAAATTGTCAATTCAAATTGACAATTTGAATTTGTGTCCCAGCAAATTGCTCAGCATGCTCTTTTTGCAGGAGATTCATAAATTTCCAATTAACAGAGGGTCCATCCATTGACATGGAGAGCATATTCCTGAGATTTAGTTCCTTTGTACATTCCTAAAAATATGAAAAACACAACCCCTAACCCTAACCCTTATACAAACATAAAAACTGCCAACTTATTCCTAAAGCAATGATACCAAGAGAATTTTATTAAGATAGCCTATGTCTGTCAAATATTTAAATAAAGTAAGTTTAGTTTACCATAAGATAAGGTGTGCAAACATAAACATCCAGAAAAATTGCCTTATGCTAGTGCTGGGCGGTATGACCAAAAATACACATCACAGTATTTTGCTAAATTATAGTCTACCGGTTTCACGGTAAATGACTTTTTTTTTTTTTTTTTTTTGCATGACTGGGTGTTAACCACATTTTCTACTGAGTGAGAGAGGAAATACTGCAGTAGATTGACTTAGAATGCCCTAATTTACTGTAATGAGAGAATATTATAGAAAACCTCCACACTAGTATTAATACAGGTTTGCAAAGCTGTTTACAAAGAGGTGCCAGCAGGAGGCGCTTTAGGAGCGGCAGAAATAGCGGTTTCCCCGGTAACGGCTGTACACAAAGCAAAGCTCATAAACACTGCTTTATCAGGAAAGATAAAGAAAGATTCAATCGTAATAACAACGAAACTTTTCTAAAGATCGTCAGTTCACTTCAGATACATTCATATAAAAACACCCGCGCCGCGTGAAAAAGGACCCTCTCAAACAGTGTTACCCAGCGACGCGTTCCGAACGTTATTTAAGCGACATGCCTATTAGACAGGGACGTGCGCTGGTGAAATAACGTTAGCATGGAAAATAGTTTCTCCAGACATATCTTTCTTTCATTCCGCCCAGATGAAATTTAATGCCGCCCATATGAAATTTAATGCCACTCTTCGAAAATTAGCGAAATTTATTACATTTTAAGACCTTAAAAAACTGATATTTTATTTAAGACATTTTAATACTGTTTAAGGATCCGCGGAGACCCTGTTTCATATCAAAAGTACTTGTCTGTCAGCGCGCAGTCTTTTTTCTGATCCGCAATGTATTTTTCACTGCGTGAGAACTTGGTGTGGTGTGAGAGTGGCGTCGCTTGTCAGACATAGCAACAGTAACTAAAGTGGGCGGGTCTTTGCGAACGGTCATTGACAGTATGGACGGGGATTCGCCAGTCCCGATACAAAACAAATTTCATCACAATCCATCATTGTTCGTTTCAAACATGTGAGCATCAAAATAATCCATGGGTGAAATTGATTGGATTTATTTATTTTTTTTGTCAGTTCCTATCATATTTTTAACATTTGGCGTTATTGTTTAGCTATTTACCTATGTTTTCAAATTTCCTTTGTTTTTTTGTTGTTGTCTAGATCAGACTAACGGCTTTGAAGATAACCAAAATTTTTTAAAGCTCTAAATGACACTTACAAAAACCATACGGCGAAACCTGGCATGTTTGGTATTGTTGGACTCGGCAAGGATTCTTAGGAGGTCACTCCTGTGAAAAAAACACGGGCTTTCTTGAAACTTCTAAGGGTCCTTCAAGGCTTTGTGCCAATGACCTATACTGAGTTTTTTGAGATACACCAATGTTCTCATAGACTATCATGGCACCCTCGACAAAGACACTGCGTGCCAATTTTCAGTAGACTAACGGTTGGGTGCGCTTATAGCTATTTTCATGATTTTTTCACTGTTATAGCGCCACCAAGTGGCCAATTGTCACGATTTTTTTCATGTCAACTCAGATTGAGCTTATGAACATGTGTCCCAAGTTTAGTAAAAATATCTCATTCCGTTCACAAGTTATAACCATTTTATAGCGCCACCAAGTGGCCAATTGTCATGATTTCTTTTCACGTGACCTCAGAATGAGCTCATGAACATGTGTCCCAAGTTTTGCGAAAATATCTCTTTCTGTTCACAAGTTATAACCGTTTTATAGTGCCACCTAGTGGCCAATTGTTGCGATTTTTTTCAAGTGATCTCAGATTGTGCTCAGGAAGATGTGTCCCAAGTTTAGCCAAAAAATCTCTTTCCGTTCACAATTTATAACCATTTTAGTAAAAGTGGCCATGGTGCCATCAAAGATTTTGGTTCCCCTTATCGACCGTTAATTGAAATTTAGAATTTTTTGGATGATTATTGATTGTCAGACTCCAGAGAATATTCTTGCAGTGGTTTGGTTCCGATCGGGCGAAAAACCAAGGAGAAGTTTGCAAAAATAGGTTTTTCAAAAAATGCAATTTACTCGAAATTGGCGCCAAAGGGCGAGCAAATCGGAGATAGCCATTTTGCCTGCCTTGAGCCAAGGATTCCAACGATATAAGACACTTGATCCTGGGACAAACGGTCTAAGAGTTATGGGCGATTTTGTACTTTTGGTCGCTGTAGCGCCACCTATGGGCCATTCGGGGTCATACTCTGATAGGTTGTCCCCAAATTGAGGCCTACCATCTGGACAGGTTTCACGTCTCTAGGCCTTACGGTTTGGCCTGCACGATGCGTTTTACGAATCCTTACAATTACAATAGGGTTTCAGCATTTCATGCTTGAACCCCTAATAAGAATGAAGGCTTTTTGCCAGTTATAGCGCTACCTATGGTCCGATCTCCATGAAACTCTGCATGCTTCCTCACCATGTTCTGACACATATGCTGATCAATTTTGGTGAAGTTCTGAGTTTTCATTTGGGATTTATAGGCTTTTTTAGTGTATTTTGCCATGCCCCTTTTCTAAATGACCCTGTTACAGCCACCCAAATGCAAAAGTTCAACTTTTTTTCGATAATTACTGATCTAGAGAGTCCAGAGAAATGTCCTAGACTGGTTTGGTACCGATCTGGCGAAAAACCTAGGACTAGTTCGCAAAAGTAGGTTTCGGACAAAATTCGACATAGCAGAAAAATGTTCGGGCCTAAATTGGAGATAGCCATTTTGTCCGCCTTGAGCCAGGGATCACATTGGTGTAAGACACTTGAGTCTAGGACAAAAGGAGTCTAGGAGTTATGGGCGATTTAGTACTTTTGCACTAAATCTGTAGCTGTAGCACAACGTAAAATTTGTTTGCACGGTATTCGAGAACGGTTTGACGAATCAACACGAATTCCATAACTTTTTGTCGGTACAGTGTGGAGATGATACGATTCGATGTTGGTGAAAATCGGACAAACGGTCTAGGAGGAGTTAGAAAAAGTAGGTTTTGACTAAAAATCAAGATGGCGGACAGGAAGTTCGGCCAAATATGGCAAACTTGGTATCTATGTTCTCAGCGTGACCCAGGGAATCTATTAAGACCAGTGGCATTTCAATAGGCAGATTGATTCAAAGGTTATTAGCCTTTTTGGAAATGTTGTTATAACTTTTGACCACAAGGTGGCGCTGTTTCGAAACTTCTCACGATCCTTCAGGGCATCGTGCTGATGACCCATACCATGTTTCGTAAAAATCCATTCATGCGTTCTTAAAATACAGCATTTTAGCACAAAATTCAAAATGGCCGACAGCCAAAATGGCCGATATGGTAAAATTGGATATCAGTCGACTCAGCATGTTGGCCTGAATCTAACGAGACCAATTTGATGATTTTTGGGCAAACTGTTCAGAAGTTATAAGCAAAAATAGCCATTTTTCATATCTCCGGACCAGTAGGTGGCGCTGTGCCGAAACGCAGCATGTAGCCTCAGGTCATGCTTGTGATGACATGTGCCAACTTTGGTCTGAATCCAATAAAGCGCCAATAAAGATACAGCCTTACGTCTGTTTTCGCAAGCGCTACGTAAAATTTGTTTGTGGGTTTTTTCGAAAATTGCTAAGCGAATCAACTTGAATTCCATAACTTTTTGTCGCCATGGTCTGTAGATGCAATCGAATCGTCATGAGGTCAGGAATCAGAGGAAAAACGAATTTTGTTTCTAGCCCTTGTGGTTCAAAAGTTATTAGCATAAACATGAGTGCAAATTTGGGCAGCTGGTGGCGCTAGAGGGAATGAGTTGGAGACTCCAAATTTGCTATGGTGACTGTTCAGTCTGTCCTCTATCAGTGTGCCAAATTGCACAACTTTCCCGAAGCGGTTCTATGGGCTGCCATAGACTCCCAGAGCGGAAGAAAAAGAAGAATTATTTTTGGTACGCTAACAGATACAATAGGTGCCTACGCACATTCTGTGCTTGGCCCCTAATTACCAATTAAATACCAGATTCCCTGATTCACCAAAACCCCATCTCCATTCAAAATAAGCTACATTATTAGTGTGCCGATAATAGGTATATTCAATGACCACTCTTGACTTCCCCAAAGACTTAAAAAGAGGCACCATGCTTATATCCTCTCCAGCATTTTTACACTGATGTGTCTTATAAATTGCTAGTTTAGCTTGCCCTATTAAAAAATTGGCAAGTGTACACTGTTGCTGCCAAGACTTCTTATATCGGCAACCCAATATAAATAGACTATCGGTATACGAGAAACCCAATTTTACAATGATTTCTCCCAACAATTCAAACAATGGACAGAGTCTAAGACACTCACAAAACATATGAAAAACAGTGTCAGTTGTATTACAAAAAGGACATATCGGTAAAACAGTCTCATTAAGCTTTGAAATAAAAGAGTTTGAGGCAATAATACAATGCAATAACCTCCACTGAAGGTCCCCGCATCTCTTGGAGATAGGGTGTTTGTACAGTAATCTCCAAGATGGATATAAGTCATCAGAAATAGAAAGCCAAGTCCTCCATTTAGTGTCCAGTCTTTGTTTCAATTGTCCAAGATGTACAGACTTCACACAAATATGATATAACTTTTTTTTTTCAATACAAAACAATACCAAATCCCCATAACCTTTCAGTAAGTTTGTTAGACTTGTATCATCAACTGATTCCCAATCTTTAAGGACCACCTTAAATTCAGGAAATGTCTGAGGAATAAAACCATTAAAAAAAAACATTATTTATAAAAGAAGTCAACATCGGAGGAAAAGAGGCCTTAAGATTCCTAACTAATCCCTCCACAATTCTAACAGAAGTTAGCCCAACTTGATTAGCAAGTTCATATTCAGTTCGCCATTGGCCTTTTGTTAAATCAATCAAGTCCATAACTTTTGTAATACCAGCATTCAAAAATTTGGTGACTCTAAAGCCATCTCGGGCCCATCTACATTGCTTTGGCAGCTGGGGAGGTCCTCCACCCGACCATTCTCCCAACAGCAAGGATGCACATTTCCCCCAGTTGATACATGCAGATGAAGCTTTTCGAAAGCTATCTAAAGAAGAGATCAATCTTGAAACATCTTCCGAATCTTTTATAACTACTGTTATGTCATCTGCGTAAGCTGTAAGTTTAACTGGATCTAGACTGGGGAAAATGGGAATATTTACACCATGTAGTTGCCTCCTAAGTGAAACTAGGAGAGGCTCAATAGATATTGCATACAGGAGACCTGACAGAGGGCACCCTTGCCTTATTCCCCTGGTTACAGAAAAAGGCCTAGTAAGGGAACCATTAAATCTTAACATGCTGTAAATTTCATTATACAACATCTTAATGAGAGAAACAAAATAAGGACCAAAACCAAAGGCTTCCAGGGTCTTAAATAAATATTGATGATCAACCCTGTCGAACGCCTTTTCTTGGTCTAGCGAAAGAAAACCAATGTCCAAATTATGCATTTTAGCAACAGTAATGATATCTCTCAACAAAAAGAGATTGTCAAAAATCGACCTTTTAGGGACACAAAATGTTTGATCGTTGTGAATGACTGACGCCATACATTTTTTAAGTCTATTAGTCAATGCTTTTGACAATATCTTAAAATCAGCACAGATCAATGATACTGGACGCCAGTTCTTTAGACACCCAAGATCACCCTTTTTTGGGATTAGGGTTAAAATTGCCCTTCGACTACTCAAAGGAAGAGTTCCTTGCTCAATACATTCAAGAAAAACACCATATAGGTCTTGTCCGATTAAATTCCAGAAAGACTTAAAAAACTCTGCTGAAAGTCCATCCAACCCAGGTGATTTCCCAAAAGACATCTCCTGAACAGCTTGAGAAAGTTCTCCAAATGATAAAGGACTGTCCAAGTCATCATGTTCCTCTTCAGATAGCTTAGATAAATCATATAAAAATTCATCAGCTACAGCTCCATCACATTCCTCGGAACAGTATAAATCCTCATAAAAGGAAAGAGCATATGCTTGAATTTCCCGCTGATCAGTTGTAACTCCACCACATGGAATCTTCAATTGATGAAAGATCTTCTGTTCTCTTGACTTTTTTTCAAGTCCAAAAAAGAAAACTGTTGGAGCATCCATGTCATTCAGCTGAGCAAACCGGGTCCTTAGAAGGGCTGTTTTTCCTCGTTCCTCCAATAAGTTCTTTAAAAGGATCTTATCTCTTGCAACAGAGTCAATAAAGGATGAAGTATTGTGGGTAGAGTCACTGCTTTGCCCAAGAATATCTTTTTCAAGAGAGACTTCATTTTTTCTTTAAGGGCTCTAGTACTATGTGCAGAGTACTGTTGGCAAAAAGTCTTAATTTGTGCTTTACCGATGTCCCACCATTGACTCAATGACTGAAAACTGCATCTCTCCTCTCTCCAAGTTTTCCAGAAAAGATTAAAAGAGTGAATGAAGGTGCAATCCTGCAATAATCTATTATTAAAGTTCCAATGTGACTTAGAGAATCTAGGAATAGAGACAGAAACTTTAATAGATACATAGTGATGATCTGATAAAAAAGATGGCGAAATTGAACTATTAAAGAACCTTCCCCTATTGCCTTTTGCAACACAGAAGCGGTCGAGTCTAGCTCCTGACATATTATTTAAATTAGCTTTAAACCATGTGTACTGTCTAACCCCAGAAAAGGCCTCCATAAATCAACTAAATCATGATCATTAATTTCTTTAAGCTCTCAGCAGAAGGTGGATGAGGTTCATCATGATTTCTATCCAGATCTGGATTAACAGTACAATTAAAATCACCACCAAGAACAAGAATATTTCCCTGAGGACACTGTGATAAAGCATGAGAAAGTATTTTAAAAAAACATAATACGTTCTTGACCAATATTTGGAGCATACACATTAAAAAAAGAAAAAAGTGCATCACCCAAAGCAATATCAGCTCTCAAAATCCGACCAGGCACAACCTCAACCATATCTGGCTGACTACTAACAGATGGAGAAAAAAGAATGGCAACACCTGCACTAAGGTTTGTTCCATGGCTTAGCAAAACATTGCCTTTCCAATCACCAGTCCACTGTGTCTGATTCTGCTGATCCGAATGCGTTTCCTGTAATAAAATCACATCCACTTTCTTTAAGCGCAAATAATCGACTAAAGCCGCTCTCTCTTCTATACCCCGACAACCATTAATATTAAAAGTTCCAATGTTTAAGGTTGTCATGAGGAAAGGAAAGAAAAAAAGAAAAAAAGCCCAAGATATCACCCTGTTAATAAACATGACTCTATTTGTATTTCTTTGAACTGATTTTCAGTCTTTTTTTAACAGTGCTTACATGTTTCTTGAGTCGATATCTTTTTGGCTGATCAAGCTCCTCCAATGAAGCTTTTCTCGTAGCCATGGCACAAGAATCAACAAAAAGTTGCAAATCAGAGAAATACTTCTCTAATCTTGGTTTTCGCTGATTAAAAGTGCTATCAAGGAAATCATTCATTTGTTGCACTGTATAATAAGGTGGCTTCATTTGAAGGCTGCATTGTTTTTCTGCATAACTTCCTTGTGAACTAACATCAGTGAGATAATCTACAATATCAGATTCCTCGCTGTCAGAATCAATATTTACAGACTGCGTCTCACCTCTCCCGGTGAGCTGTTCCTCGTCATTCAGTGACAGGCCAACAGATGCTCGCGAGTCCCGCGACTCTCCGGCATCCGCGAGCTCACCTGACTCCCGCGGGCGCTCTGGGTCACTGGTTCCCGCAGCGGCGATCTCAGCCCCACTGCTGACATTATCACACTCACTAGTGTTCACTAAACACTTTTCTGCGTCCACAGCACAACTGTTAACTGCATGTTCTTTCGGATTTTCTTCGTCTTTAGACAAAGAATCCGATACAGCCAGATCAGTTTTGTTCCCTAACGTTACATCCTGATTAACAATTTCCGAAGTAGAAGCCACTTGCTCCAGAAGTATAGTAGGTTCGGTCTCATTTTGTTCAGTCACCTTATTAGATGGACATTTTTGTCTTGTATGACCAAAAATCTCACAAGAAAAACATTTCATTGAATCCGTGCTGATAAAACATTTATAATCTTTACCTGACAAAGCCAATTTCACGGAAACGTCCAAATTTTGAAATTCGGCATTCAAAATCATAAAAGTTTGCCGTCTGAAAGACATCACATGTTTCAAATTTGGATTTTTAACACAGAGGGGGATCATTTTAATCGGCATCAATATTTTGCCATAGCAGCCATGTAATCGCTCAAGTGAGTCATTAGAAATAAAAGGCGGCACATTAGAAAGAGTTACCTTTTTAGAAGGGCTCGACAGCGGTAAAACAGGCAGAAAAACATCACCAACAGATAAGCCAACTTACTAAATGATGAACCATAGACTCTTCTTTCAAAAACACAACGACAGCTTTATTCATTCTAGATGCTGACAGAATGTTCCGAGCACCTATTTCACTACTGACAGCAGTCAAGCAGTCTTCGACCATGATCGAGTCATCTGGTATACATTTACAGCCGTTCCGGGCTGTTAAGGTAGCAAACCCGTCAGAATCTGCCGACATTTCCACACCCCCTAACAGCTAACTACAAACTAAGCTAAACTAAATGATTAAAGAAACAAGAAAAAAAGGGGAAAAAGAGAAAAAACTCACTCAAACACGCCGCCACTCGCTCAAACACTCACGCGTTCCTCCCAGTCACTCCGCACATGCGCACAGAGAGAGAGAGAGAGAGAGAGAGAGAGAGAGAGAGAGAGAGAGAGAGAGAGAGAGAGAGAGAGAGAGAGAGAGAGAGAGATCTTCATAACACAGGCCACCATGCGGCTCACAGATAAAGCAGAAAATGATCCAGATCTGTGATCATAAACTTCTCATATTTCTCCTGCTCATCATGTCAGGTAAGAGTTTATTCTGTGTTTCTGGGTCTTTCTAAAACAGCTCCTGTTCTCAATCAGGTCCATGTTCGCTCTGAGCTGAGTTTCTCTCTCTTATGTTTTTAGTCTTGGCGTGTGAGACAACGGAGATCTTGACTTTCACTGGTTATGAAGAAGGAAAAGTTGAAATACGCTGTCCCTATGAGTCTGGATATGAAGAGCAGAATAAGTATCTCTGCAGAGGAGAGTGTCCATGACTCAATAAAAACATTCCTGTTGAATCTGGATCTCCAGCTAAAGACAGGAGATTCTCTCTGACCGATGACAGAACGACCCACATCTTCACCGTCACCATCACTGATCTGAGAACAGAGGATCAAGGCAAATACCGGTGTGGTGTGAGGACAGGACAGGACAGGGAAAACCTGATAAATACACAGAGATTATCCTGGAAATTAAACCTGGTAAGTCAGAATATTCTGCATGAGTGAAGTGGACAGTGCACATAGATATGGTGTAAAACACATATAATCATAACTAATATATCAGTAACATCAGAGAGGTCTGTGTGTGTCTGAGAGAGCGCTGTATCAGGGTTCCCACGGGTCTTTGAAATCCTTGAAAGTTTGTGAATCTAAAAAAAATAAAAAAATAATCAAGGGCCTGGAAAGTTTTTGAAAATGAACATAATAGATACAGTTCCTTGAAAGTGCTTGAATTTATTTTGTTTATTTAGTTTTCTGGAAAAAAATTCCATATTATTTCCTCTGGTCCGTTAATGTGTTATTTTGCCAACACTTCGTGGCCCATGCATACTTGCTTGATTTATGTTAGCTACGCGCATTTACGCATTACGTTAAGTGTTTCCCGCGTGAGGTACTTTGTGTTGTACGTTGCCATGACGTTCATGTGCGCATAAAACAACTACGATGGAACCTCAACGTTTGTTGTTCGACACAACAAATGTGTTCCCACATTAACCCTTTAGGCGGCAAGTTTTTTTTGAAAAAATGCTGGATTTTGACATCAAAATTTTAAAAGCTTGTGGCTTGAAAGGGCTTAAAGATAGAGATACTGTAAATTAGAAAAATGTTGGGGATGACTGAAAGTTTATGTGGGGTGTAAATATACACATCTAATTTGCATATTATGACGTCATCAGGGGGCGGTCCTCTTGAATTTCATAATATTCAGGAAATAGTAGATATTGAACTGATGTTTGAACTTATTTGCATGTTTTATTTTATTTTATTTGATCCTCATTCAAAATGATGAGAAAAGAGGAAACCAACAATAACAGAAGAAAGTACTAAATTATTACTATACTATATAGTAGTAAAACGCATGTGAACAATAGCCTACTTTTTGATCAGTTCATCAGTAATATTCAGGAAATAGTAGATATTGAATTGATGTTGGAATTTATTTCTTCTACCCCTGCTGCCTTTACCTCTAGCAACAGCTCTCCTATGTACACTAAGACCACGTTCACCCCTGCCACCCCCATCCCCGTAGGGCAAATGGTCAAAATGATCTGCTTGTGCTTCGTGAACACTCGCGCCTTGCACGGCGGCACCATTGAGCGGCAAAGTTGTACCGGAAGAGGCGTGGGCGGCACCATTGCGCGGCAAAGATGTACCGGGAGAAGCGCGGGCAGCACCTTAGAGGGTTAAGTCCTTGAATTTGAGGGTATTGGACCTGGAAAGTCCTTGAAAGGTCCTTGAATTTGAAGTTAACCAAGGTGTGGGAACCCTGTGTGAGGATGTAAAGAGGTGAGGTAACAGAAAACACAGTATCCTCTGTAGATGATGATAAGCGAGTGTGTTCACACCACAGACACTGACCCACATCACTTCCTCACACACAACACTGTCTCAGTTATGGAGAAATCGCTCATTCAAAACACAAAGTATTCATTATCTGTACACAAAAGTTCAGGTCTTTCTGTAGCAAAATACCTTTTCATTTTATATTTATTCAATTATCAGTCTTTGTTAACAGAGAAGCCGTTCACACCAAAACATAGCTGACATGATTTACACTAGACTAAACAGCCCATACTGTCACTATAACAGAGACTCAAGGATGGACATCAGTACTGCTGTGCCATAAAGAGACTTTGGGACAGTTAAATATCTTATTTATGCCCTGATTTAGTGTCTGTCATGTTTCGTGTGACTGGAGAGCATCTGAACATCACCTGCCATTATAACAGTGATTTGAAGAACAAGATCAAGTTCATCTGCAAAGGAAGCGACCCGTCGCTCTGTGAGACATCGGGTATCAAAGTTTCATCAGAAACAAACAGTAACAGCAGATTCTCTCGGAGGGATGATGAATCTGCAGGAGTTTTTACTGTGACCATCACTGATCTGATACTAGAGGATTCTGGGATATACTGGTGTGGAGCTGTTGAGACGGGACAAAAGAACAAGAACAAGTGGATTTCAGTGACACATCTGAACATTAATAACGGTAAGATGCTATCAGCCTTTTGATATTATTTTTAAGATCATCATCTGATTGTAAAATTATATATAATGATTTGTTCATTGTTTGCAGTCTAGAAGACTGTAATTAAAGGAGTCATCACCTGTAATTTTCACTTTTCCACGAGAATCAATGTATGTTATGATTGCCTAACGATTATACACTGGCCGGGAAGCCAATATTTAAAAGTGAATCGTTTGTTTACCCCTGGGTTCGTAAACCAGCCCACGTGCACGCGCACTCAAATACGAGATTTTAATTTCTGCCCCGACTTGACGTCAAGACGGGGCAGGATATACCATATATGGACACCGCAGACCTATGCTGCAGGAAGCCCGCCCTGCCCCTCTCCCCCTCATATTCAGTCGCGAAAGATGCAGAAACGTAGTGCACACGTGAGTTGCTCTGTTGTTGACTGCCAGAATCAACATGTAACTTAAATGTGTTTTCTCTCCCAAGAACGGACCAAGCTGTCAGGGACCAGTGGATTAAATTCATTTTTAATGACGCGGTTCCTACAACCCTTCCCACTGGCTTAACGTTAGGTGTCTGTGCTAATCATTTTACGCCGGAATCGTTCACAAATTTGAATGTCTAAAAAACCACAACGTGAAACAAGGCAAAAACACCACATGATAGCAAACGTTGATCTCAATAACCACTGTAAGCTGATAAAAAAAAGTTGACTTAATATGAAAGTAAAAATGAATTTAATCACATTTAAGTTAGATGTTGATTCTGGCAGTCAACAACAGAGCAACTCACGTGTGCACTACGTTTCTGCATCTTTCGCGACTGAATATGAGGGGGAGAGGGGCAGGGCGGGCTTCCTGCAGCATAGGTCTGCGGTGTCCATATATGGTATATCCTGCCCCGTCTTGACGTCAAGTCGGTGCAGAAATTAAAATCTCGTATTTGAGTGCGCGTGCACGTGGGCTGGTTTACGAACCCAGGGGTAAACAAACGCTTCACTTTTAAATATCGGCTTCCCGGCCAGTGTATAATCGTTAGGCAATCATAACATACATTGATTCTCGTGGAAAAGTGAAAATTACAGGTGATGACTCCTTTAAATAAAAGGTATAATGTATCTCTCAGTCAAAATGATTGTCTTTACCATTCAGAGACATCTTGATGTAGACGTCCTTCCATCGACTCCACATCTTCCCTTTCCAGCTCAGGTTCAGAGTCTGGCTCGTGCATATACGGCTGAATTCCGTAGGTCGCGGCCAGGTCAGGTTCATTCACAACTTGCGCCATGATGTCATTTTGGAATGATATGCTGAAGTTACCTGCGGTGTCAACCCCCCTCCTTCCTGCCACCAATCAACGCGCCCCTCATTTGCATTATTAAAATGACCGTCCACGACAGCCAAAATATAGCATCAGATCTCGCGAGACAATAATGCCTTCAGAAATAAGGGTCAGAGGAGCTCTGTGTTTATTTTTTTTCCACTTTTCTTTTTTAGAAGGGCCTGAAAGACTATAATAGAGCGTGGGTATCCAAGGTAATACTAGGTTATGACTCCTTTAACAAGTGTTGCTGGTCACACATACAGCGCTATATTTGCACCACACCCTTGACATCAGTGAAGTGTTAATAACAGCTGTGTCAGGGGAAAGTTCAAAGTGGTCACATGACTTTGTGCCACAATATGACTTCTTCTGAAATGCATGCTCAATATGCAGTATGCAAGCAAACAATCTTAAATAGTTTTTATTCTGCAATAACTGCATACAGACTGTCATTTAGATTTATAATGTCATCATCTATACATTATGTATCATAAATTAAACCCAAAGATCATTTGTTCGTTGTTTGCAGTCTAGAAGACTGGCCGTTGCTGGTCACACATACAGTGCTATATTTGCACCACACCCTTGACATCAGTGAAGCATTAATAAAAGCTGTGTAACAACATACAAAACATAGCTAGCAAAACATGCTGACATGATTTACATTAGACTAAACAGCCCATACTTTCACTATAACAGAGACTCAAGGATGGACATCAGTACTGCTGTGCCATAAAGAGACTTTGGGATATTAAATCTCTCATTTATGCCCTGATTTAGTGTCTGTCGTGTCTCGCGTGACTGGGGAACATCTGAAAAATACCTGCCATAGCTTTTTCCACTATTTTCATCTTCCGGGTTTAAAATCTTCATTGTGTCAGAGCACTATAGTACTTTGATGACTCATCGGTGTCTCATAATTATTCATGTGACTGAGTTTTCTTATCCAATGAGAAGACACTTTCTCTTAATTATTCATGTATAATAACGGGGCAGGCTGGAACATAGAAGGAAGCAGGATCCAAATGCAGCAGTAGTACTTTTATTAAATAAACTAAAGACTAGACAGACTCAAACTCAGACATAGGGAACGGCACAACCAACATCTAACAACATCATGAACCCACAAACACTGTAACAAGACACAGGGTTTAAATACAGAGACTAACAAGCTAAACAAGATAACAAGAGGGTGTGGTTAATCAGAAACACCTGGGGATACTAATACACTAGAAAAACTACAAAACATGACACAGAACAGGAAATAACTAAAGTTCACACAAGACCAGGGGAACACCAGACAGGAATCATTACATAGCCCCCCACTTAAGGAGTGGATTCCAGACGCTCCTCAGAAAACAATAGTCCAGGAGGGTGGTGGGTGGGAGGCGGATCCGGGGGCGGGGTGGAGGGCCAAGCCCTTTGGAACGGAAGAGGGCCTGGAGAATGTGACAGGACGAGAGGCCAGGGCGGAGCAGGCTGTGCAGGCGACCAGGGCGGAGCAGGCTGTGCAGGCGACCAGGGCGGAGCAGGCTGTGCAGGCGACCAGGGCGGAGCAGGCTGTGCAGGCGACCAGGGCGGAGCAGGCTGTGCAGGCGACCAGGGCGGAGCAGGCTGTGCAGGCGACCAGGGCGGAGACGACCCTTCAGGCGGCCAGGGCGGTGACGACCCTTCAGGCGGCCAGGGCGGAGACGACCCTTCAGGCGGCCAGGGCGGAGACGACCCTTCATGCGGCCAGGGAGGAGACGACCCTTCAGGCGGCCAGGGAGGAGACGACCCTTCAGGCGGCCAGGGAGGAGACGACCCTTCAGGCGGCCAGGGAGGAGACGACCCTTCGGCCGACCATGGCAGGGCCTTATTTCCCCCCCCCCAAAATTTCCTTGGGGGCGTCCATGGGATCATGGGCAGGAACAGACACTGGCTCAGGAACAGAAACCGGCTCGGGAACAAACACCGGTTCAGGAACAGACCTCGGCTCAGGAACAGATTCCGGCTCAGGAACAGCCATCTTGTCCGGAGACACAGGCTCGATGGCGGCCATCTTGTCCGGAGACACAGGCTCGGCGGCGGCCATCTTGTCCAAAGACACTGGCTCGGCGGAGACCATCTTGTCCTGAGACACTGGCTCGACGGCAGCCATCTTGTTCGGAGACACTGGCTCGGCGGAGACCATCTTGTCCTGAGACACTGGTTCGGCGGTGGCGGCCATCTTGTCCGGAGACACTGGCTCGACGGCTGCCATCCTGTTCGGCGACACTGACTCGGCGTGCGTGACGTGAACAGTCTCTGGATCGGCAGAAGTGACGTGAACAGTCTCTGGATCGGCAGAAGTGACGTGAACAGTCTCTGGATCGGCAGAAGTGACGGAACAGTTTCTGGATCGGCAGAAGTGACGTGAACAGTCTCTGGATCGGCAGAAGTGACGTGAACAGTCTCTGGATCGGCAGAAGTGACGGAACAGTTTCTGGATCGGCAGAAGTGACGTGAACAGTCTCTGGATCGGCAGAAGTGACGTGAACAGTCTCTGGATCGGCAGAAGTGACGTGAACAGTCTCTGGATCGGCAGACGTGACGTGAACAGTCTCTGGATCGGCAGACGTGACAAGGCTGCGGAATGAGGGCTAATGTGGGAGTACCACGTTTCTCCTCCGTGATCCCCACAGCATATCCCAAATCACTCAGTTGCAGGGCCAAGCCAATATAAAATCCTAAAGTGCTGTGGGGAGGGTGCAGTGGCATGGTTGACCCAAGTGGCTCTGATAGTCCCCCTCTAAAAAATATCATGAGGCACAGAGGGTCAATAGGAGTAACATTTGCCAGATCGATAAAATCCTGTACATACTCCTCAATGCGCCGGTCTCCCTGACGGAGACACATAATCCGTGCTACTGGATTCCTGGAAGTCATTGCTGCTGGATCCACGTTAGTGGTGAGTTCATCTGTAACGGGGCAGGCTGGAACATAGAAGGAAGCAGGATCCAAATGCAGCACTAGTACTAGTGATGTGACATTTGAACCGAGGCGTCGGAGCGTGTGTCGAGAAAAAGTGGGCGTGCCAGATGAAGCCGCGATTCGAGGCTTGTGTTGTTAACGTGAAAATCACGTGACTAATGACAAACGAGGCCTCGGTTTGTGTAAATACGTCATCGGTTCGGTCTGAGTGTCGCTTCCGGATAAAAGGCGGTTCGAAACTCGCGCCACCTTGTGGGTGTTGCAGGAGTAGTAGAGGCAGTTGTAGTAGTGTCAGAGAGTCAGATAACTATCATTGTTATTGTTGTGTCATATGTGAGGGCTGTATATTATGACATTATCAGGTTAGAATAGTTATAGTATATTGTTATTATTAATTATAGTAGCTATATTATAGTCTTGTTATATTAATTAGATAAGATTATTTGGATTGCTCTGGATTTTTGGATCTGGACTGGACTGCTTTTTGATTTGGATTGCCCTTTTGGATTTGTTTGCTTTTTGTGACTCTTCCTTTTTCCTGGTAATGGAGACAGCAAGAAAGAGGGAATCCTCCCCTGTCTGGGCTCAACAGAAGCATCAGTGTCCTCATTTGTACCACTGCCATTTTTACCCTGCATCCCCTGTTCCTTGTGTAAGGATCTTTTCCAAGCCTAGAGAGATTTTGTCCAAGAAGAGGAATCGTCTAAACCCCAACACACTTGAAATAATTGTTTTTTGTTTCTCAATAAAAAAATCTATTGTAATCCTTCCTTCCGGACTATTCTGTTGCAGTTTACTTTAATCTGTTATCTATAATCTGCTAAATGAATAAATGTATGTTATTGCACTCCCTCTAACATAAGCACTGCACTCAACACAGTGTCACTGTTGTTGTTGTTCATACTGTCACTATCCAAACAATTTATGAATAATTAATTAACTGTGTGTGTGACTCTGCACAAATAAATTCAGACAGTGAAAGATACATATTTTATATTATACACAGTAATGGACAAATGTCTGATCATGTCTTTTTATTATTGCAAATGAAAGGTTACAGACATCAACAGTGAGTACAAAACAAATAAATAAATATTTTTATTTATAAAAATATTTTTATAAAATATACATTTAAATATAAATATACAAATAAATATAAATATTTATTTGTATATTTAAATTACAAATAAATATTTGTATTTATAAAAGTATTTTTTATAAAATATAATTTTTTTTATAAAAATATATTTTTTTTATAAAATTAGGTAATTAGGTAGGTAGGGAGGG
Source organism: Leuciscus leuciscus (assembly GCF_965113295.1). Classification (NCBI taxonomy): domain Eukaryota; kingdom Metazoa; phylum Chordata; class Actinopteri; order Cypriniformes; family Leuciscidae; genus Leuciscus; species Leuciscus leuciscus. Next base: position 61,358,170 of record NC_138727.1, read on the forward strand.
AGGGAGGTAGGGAGGGAGGGCGGGCGGGGCGTGACACTGGTTCAGAATTAATTAATTTGTCTGCTATTTCTTTGCACAGTAGCTAGGTGTCACTAGTGAGCAATGCTGAATGAAGCTTCGAGTAATGAACCTTTGGCTGAAGCAATGGGCTGCGAGGTTTCAGTGGTTCAGGAAGCCTCATTTTGCCATCACTAACTAGTACTTTTATTAAATAAACTAAAGACTAGACAGACTCAAAAACTCAGACATAAAGACCGGCACAACCAACATCTAACAACATCATGAACCCACAAACACTGTAACAAGACACAGGGTTTAAATACAGAGACTAACGAGCTAAACAAGATAACAAGATGGCGTCGTTAATCAGAAACACCTGGGGATACTAATAAACTAGAAAAACTACAAAGGACTACAAAACATGACACAGAACAGGAAATAACTAAAGTTCACACAAGACAAGGGAAACATCATTAAAACTGCAAAGTGTTGCAAAACGTTGGAGGATATTTAGCGACAGTTTACACAGTTTGTTTTTGTGACAGTTTGTTTTCAGAAGTTTCAAAGAGTTAGTAAAAGAGTAAAGAAAAAGTTCAAACTTTTTTAAGTAGGTTTTTTTAGTAGCTCTTTCAAAAAGTTATTTTTGTAAGTATTTATTTTTTATTAATACATAACCTCATTGTATTCATTTATAATGTAACATTATAGCGTGACATTTGTGTAAATAATCGTCAAGCACAGGTGACTCCGCGTGGTGGGAGGGGGCCCCCGAATCAAATTCTGCTTAGGGCCCCCAAAAGGCTCGGGCCAGCACTGGTTTGGATACAAACACTGTCCACTGTAGCGAGCACAATACAGAAAAGCACCTTTAGAAAAGTATTTTAATTTCCACCATTAGGTGGCGACAAATGTTTAAAAAAAGATATGTCATTGAATCATTTGTTAAAGAAATTCGTTCAAAAACACTGTCTGTGTCTCATTTCAGAGGCACTCAGCATACCCGGTTAGAGTCATCACTCACATATCGTCAAATTCTGTCTTCTTAATTTTGATTTCAGAGTCAGACTGAAAAGCTTCAAAATCTTCTAGAGCAGATCGAGAACATTACAGATCAAGAGCTTCCTTTGCCTGTAAGTCTTCAAGAGATTTTTTTTTTAAATAATCAAATCAAATGTAATCGTCAGTTACATGATTGACATTGCTGGTCTGATTAATTGGCTTTCTTAATATTTACATTTACAGTATTTTTTTTTCTGATCAATAAATTAGAATGTGACCGATAGTTTGAATATGGTCCTCAACACTTCAGGAAATATTTCAGAGTCTTCATCATCAGTCAGCCCAGCTGTACTTGCCTCCAATGGAAACCATGTGTTAAAAGCCAACAAGAAACTCATCTCTACATTGGTGAAGCCGACAGACACACATGACAGAGTCAGTTTTATTCTTGCTGCTGTTGGTGAGTGGAGAAACGTACGCGGTTACTAACGTAACCTCGATTCTCTCTAGAAGAGGGAACGAGTACTGCGTAAGTATCTAACGCTAGGGGAAAACCTCTTTTCCACGAGATATTGAAGCCAAAAATTATCCTATAATTTTGTATTAATGCAAAACGCGTTGCAGCAGCATACAGGCATGGGCGAGACAGCTCGCGCGCCCATTGGCTGCTCTGCGGCAACTGCATCAGCCTATCGAGCGAGGCCTATAGTGACGTCAGACCAATGAGGGCGCTTCGCTGCGTCATGTCCCGCCGAAACGGGCGTGGCTTAGGCCTATAAAAGGAGGCTCGGGACAGCTGATCCCTGGTTTTTCATCGATGAAGCGAACCAGAGTGTGTTGCATGCACGGCAAGATACGCAGTACTCGTTCCCTCTTCTAGAGAGAACCGAGGTTACGTTAGTAACCGAGTACGTTCTCTTACGAGAGGTCTCTCGTACTGCGTAAGTATCTTACGCTAGGGGACCCAATGCAAAACGCTGTGCGTGCTGGGATCTAACACTAATAAACCTGAAGGCGAAGCCCAGGATTCACAGTGCATAATCACCAAGGGAACTCAGAGAGTCCTGGAAAGAGGAGGGGAAACCACTCTAGCAGGGTGTTCAAATACTTATTTTCCTCACTGTATGTTGGGTGCGCGATCGACCTGAGTCGATTTTATGAGCGCGGGCCCTGTGTGAAGGGCCGTGCTTGTGTGTAGGGATGGGCACTGGGCAGTGGGCATCTTTTCTACACATATAGCACCATCGGCCGTGGCCGGGACACCAGAAAATACACTCTTTATGGGATTTATCTGGGCAGCCGTAAAAACGGCTTTTGTGTGCAGGCAAGCGGGTAGCTGTTCCGGCTTGTACACTGCAGAATATGCTGGAACAGTCAAATTTCCTGGAACTGAACGAGCGACGAGCTTCGGTGAAAGTCCGGCCACAGCGGGACTCGAACACCGACGCTTTCCTAGGTGTGCTAGGATGGCTTCGGGGCTTCAGGCTTCACCGCAATCCTTGGCCGTGGCCCACGCGGAGCGGGGCGGCGGTTAGTCGAGCGAGAGCGAGGCCTCGAGCTGCGGTCCTGTCGGCGCTGCGATGAAGCGGCAGAGGGCGGAGGCTTTGGCTGTGAGCTCCGCGCGGGTGGTTTCGCACAGTGCGCTACGGAACTGGAGCGCTACGGGAGGAAGTGCTTAAAAGCCTGTGACGCTTTCTGCACCTCGGCGAATCTCTCCACGAAGTTATCGACAGAGGATCCGAAGAGGCCAGCAGAGGAAACCGGGGCGTCGAGGAACGCGGTGCGCTCAGACTCAGACATCTCCGAGAGCGTCAGCCATAGATGTCTCTCAGCCACGGTGAGAGAAGCCATGTTCCGTCCTATGGCCTGTGCAGCGGACTTAGTAGCATGGAGAGCGAGATCCGAAGCGCTTCTCAAGTCCACCATGCAGATTGCATCTGGTCCCATCTCGTCCAGTTTTCGGAGGAGATCGGCCTGGAAAATCTGCAGAGTGGCCATCATGTGCAGCGCTGACGCAGCCTGCCCGGCGGCAGAGAAAGCGCGACCGAGCAGTGTTGACGTCATGCGGCAGGCTTTAGAGGGCAGAGCCGGTTTTACACGCCGTCCAGCAGAGGGCGGGCAAAGGTGGGCTGCTATCGCCTCTTCGACCGGCGGAAGTGAATGGTATCCTCTGCTCTTAGCACCGTCAACAGCGGAGAATGCTGGAGAAACAGACGAGGTATATATCTTTTGGTTTGCACAGTGTAATTCACAGAATTACTAAAAAATATTTTGCCACCTAAAAGTTAAAGATTTTTTGTGTCACGTCACATGTGTATTTCCCTCACATTAAATATAAAACGCATGTGTAGACTGATATTTTTCTAATGTCTTGACTTCTTTCTTAAGGGAGTATATTAACAGACGTTTCAAAATATTGGTATTAAATGCATTTTCTGAGAATTTATATTTCAAGTTTTGACAGCAAATGTCACGTCCATAACGCTGGAATTGCCCAATTTTAACGAATTTATCCTCAACTAGTTTTTGTGGTGTAGTAGGTCTACGTATTTTATTATGTTAACTTAAATAATACAAATAGTAATTTAAAGATGTGGTAGCCCTACATCTTACACATCGTGGAAACAAAATAAGAATGGAAACTAAAATATGGTAGTATTGCGCTACAGCGCACATTCTATCAGCTGCAGTTCCGGCGCCTCAGTCCCAATACTGTAAAACTCGAAGTACATTCACATCACACATGTTAATGCAGCGGTAGAGTTACACTCACAGGACACTGCACTTATTCGCAATCACAAAAGTTCATTATTTGCTCGTGCTTTAAAGCTTTGCCGGGTAAACATTTCATTGGCGTTCTGTTCTGACATGATACACTTTTTCTGAGCGCGATCTGAAGTGCGCGCGCACTGTCAAACAGCGCCAAACTGGATTTTTGTTGGGTCAGACCCATCTGATATCGATGGGGGGCTGATACCACGAGAGCAACATGGAGCTAAATGGAAAAAATAGCACCAAACAAGCCACTTTGAAATGTTGCTGTTTTAATGACTATAAAAGTTGGGTGACCCTCCCCCTAGACTAAAAAAAGTTGGATGACCCTCCCCTCAACAAAGAATAAAAAGACATGACCCTCCCCTATTTTCCTCCGGTGGTCCTTTCCATAAATACCGAACGGTCCCTAAACCACATTTAACTAAAGGTTTGAATGTGTTGAATACAAGTTTCTTCTGTTTCTGTCACACAGGATCAGCTGCTGCTGTGGCTTTCATGAGTTATAACACAATGGAGAATCTACTGAAGCCAGACTTCTTCAACACATCAACTGACACTATTAAAACCATGATGTCCACTGTGATCTCAGCTACTCTTCTCAAAACTGTTGGTGAACAGTAAACTCACCAAACCAGTCAACTTCACCCTCAAACACATCAGCGTGAGAGACTGAAATGTGTTTTTGTCCAACCTGAGAACTGATGAATATCTGAAAACATCTAATATTCAGAGTTATACTATTTTCGGCATGTTCTTTCTTCTTTTTGCAGGAGTTTGAGTCCAGCAGTTCTCTGTCCTGTGTGTACTGGAATATCAGCGAGTGGATTGTAGATGGTTGTTCTGTTTTAAAGACCAACAGCAGCTACACTGTGTGTTCCTGTGTTCATCTGTCCACATTCGCTCTCATCATGCAAACCAGCCGCCCATCAGAGGTACGAGAACATTTATAGTGAGCATTGAAGAACAGCACAGATTTGGCACTCATGTACTCTGACATGTTTCCTCAGAGCGACTCAGCGCTGGACCTGTTGAATTTGGTGTGTGTGATCGTGGGGCTGGTGTTCTTCAGTTTGGCCCTGTTGACCTTTGCCCTTTGTCAGTGGAGTCCTGGAGTGAATAATGTGGCTCGAATCAACCTCTGCGTGAGTCTTCTGTTGGCTCACCTTCTGTTCCTGCTCACACAACAGTTCCTGAGACTCATACGCCGTCATCAGGTGAGAATGATGAAGGAGCCCTACAGCTCAGCACAGTCTCACTGAGAATCATAACCGTCTCTCGTGATCTCCAGGTGTTGTGTGCCGTGATATCAGGTGTGCTGCACTTCCTCTTTCTCTCCGGCTTTGTGTGGATGTTCATTGAAGCTGTGCTGCTCTTCATCTGTGTGAAGAACCTATCACAGATCAGCTCCAAAAGGAGGGAGGTGCTTAGCAGTAGATTCCTGTGTGTGATTGGATATACGGTTGCTCTGGTTGTGGTGGCTGTGTCTGCTGGGGTGAATCCTAAAGGCTACGGAAGTGAAAAGTGAGTTTAGTTTGAACGACTCAGAGATCAACACCTTCATCCTTCATGTTTGTTCATTTAATTATTTTTCTTCCTCTAAACAGGTGCTGGATTAAAATGGATAAAGGCTTATCTGGAGTTTTCAGGGAATTTTCCACAACAATATAATCAATAAATATATGTTAACTCTCCATCTTTCTCAGCAGGAATATGATATTTAAAACACTGGCTCAGTTTGTGGTTCTTGGTTGCTCCTGGATTCTGGGTTTCTGGAAGGAGCTGGAGATCTTCTTCCTGATCTTGAACTCCCAGCAGGGAACCTTCATCTTCCTGGTCTATTGTGTCCTCAATAATCAGGTCAGACATCAGTACAAACAGTCTACCAGAAAATCATATCTCACCTACTTTATATTAAAGGGTTAGTTCCCAAAAGTTCTGGATCATTTTCTGTTTATCTGTGAGCCGCTGGTGGCCTGTGTTATGAAGATCTCTCTCTCTCTCTCTCTCTCTCTCTCTCTCTCTCTCTCTCTCTCTCTCTCTCTCTCTCTCTCTCTCTCTCTCTCTCTCAGGGGAAGTGGGCGTCTCTGACACATTCAGCTCTTCATGTTAAACATGTAACCAGGAAAGAAACACTCAAAACTCTTCTGAACACACATCGAGAGCTTCAGAAGAACTGAATCTACTAACAACAAGAGAAGATCATTTAATAAGAGAGAAGAATGAAGATCATCTGGACTTTCACTCTGCTGATGTTTCCTGGTAAGAATCTGAACTCAGAGTAGATCATGAAAAACAGCACAGAATTGATGAGGAGAGTCTTTAACTTCATGTTGTTCTATTGACTGTTGAGGAAAGTTCATTTCTGTGTAAATTAAAGTGTTTTAATGCTGGTTTGTTGTAGGTGTCGTGAGCTCCATGAGTGTGACAGGATATTCAGGAGAAGGAGTCACGATCAAATGCAAATATGATAAAGAATATACAGAGAATAAAAAGTATTTTTGTAAAAGACAGGGGTCAATGTGCAGAGATCGAATCAGGACTAACATGACAAATTAGACACACAAATTCCAGCCAGGTTGGTCCCTCACCTTTCAAAACAGTCGAAGACCACTTTACATATCTTGGCATTGTGGTACCAAAAAAAACCCAAGCAAATATTTAAATTAAAATTTTTGGCTAAGATTGACAGATTAAAAGATAATATAGAGCAATGGAGGCTCCTTCCGCTATCTATGATTGGCAAAATTAATGCAATTAAAATGGTCACTTTACCACAGTTCTGAAATACAAAGTATACATTATCTGTACACAAAAGTTCAGGTCTTTCTGTAGTAAAATACCTTTTCATTTTAGATTTTTTCCATTATCAGTCTTTGTTAACAGAGAAGCCGCTCACACCAAAACATAGCTGACATGATTTACACTAGATTAGATTGAATATTTCAGTGACACATCTGTACATTTATGATGGTAAGATGCTATCAGCCTTTTGATATTATTTTTAAGATCAAAATCTGATTGTAAAATTAGTTTACTAAAAATCATTTGTTCGTTGTTTGCAGTCTAGAAGACTGTATTTAACAATTGTTGCTGGTCACACATACAGTGCTATATTTGCACCACACCCTTGACATCATTGAAGCTTTAATAAAAGCTGTGTAACAACATACAAAAGAGGCGTGATCAACGGGCATAGTTCAAATGACTCTGAACGCAATTGGATAGTCCTTCAACCAATCAGACCAATATAGTTGCTATGACTATAGCATGAACACACAGTGAGGGCGCTGTGAGGATACACTTTTAGCTCACTGTGAACTCGGATTGTGAACACATCACAGGTATCATGAGAGCTCATGGTGAGATCACTGAGAGATCAAATTGTTGACTGGGAGTGCCTCTCCATATTAAACTGGTTAAACGTAAATTAACTTAAACTTACCCTGCGGTATAAATGAACAGTGGTGATCCTAGATATTGTTTTTCTGCGATAGTGACGACCGCAACATGAGGCGTCTCCCGCTTGTTTGTGATCTGTAAACCCTCGCTTCCAAATTAATCTTGTTACTCACCATATTTATTTTATAATCTTTTACCCCTCCATGGCATATTTAAGTCCCACTTGAATGCTCCTCAACGAGAGGTGGTCCTTCTGCGTCCAAAATTTATCAAAAACATCTTGGGACAAGGTTTTCACACTGACAGCTGTCAATGTAAGACAATTAGCTCATTGTAAGACAGTTAGCAACTCCGTTTGTTTTTTCCCATTAATGTCAAAGCCTGTCCAGACAATTATTATGTCTATGAGCTGGTTAGAACATCTGTGTGCTATTCAGCATACTGTGCAGATAATTATGTGTTCATGAGCTCTTGGTATTATTTGTGTTTGTTGATTTATTGGTATTAACCATTAGTCATTATTTTTCAGCTGTTACTAACATCATAAGCCCCGATACAACAGTCACACCAGAGACGACCTCAGCTGGTAATGTACTCTGATGTTTCCTCTAATGGATTGTGTTTTGTCTGAATGTTTGTGGATCTGTAGAATTGAACAGATGTGTGAGTGTGTTTGTGTTTCAAGGTATAAACTAGGGGGGAAATTATGTCGTCACGTCGACGTTACGTCGAACTTGAGCGACTGAAAGGGAACCTGAATTTTGTAAAATCTTATTGAATCCTGGTAAAAAAATGGTCGCAGACAGATCCAGTCTTGCCTTAAAAATCAAGGGTTCATTCAGAAACCAAAAAATGGAATGCAAATTTTCTGTCTTTTGAATATGAATAAAACTCCAAATCTTGAAAAGATGCTGATAAAAAGACAACAATTGTAAAATATCCAAGCACTTAGGGTCCATTAAAAAAAGAGGTTTATCTATTCCAAGGTTTCCAACAGTCCTGAGTAAAAACACAACTGGAAAGCTGCACTCCTTCTCTGGAGAAGAACCACTCCTTGGCCCCCTTCTTCTTTGGGCAAAAATAAAATACTCCCAAAAAAAGTCAACAAAATCCGCTTGAATCCCGGCCATCAATTTCACTGGAGGATCAATACAAACCAGTCTGTGCCATAAGAGTAAAGCGACCAAATTATTTACAATAAGTGTTCTTCCCCTATAATACAGGTTGGGTAGAATCCACTTCCATTTGTCTAGACGACCTTTCACTCTTTGTAATAAATCATCCCAATTTTTTTGTAAGATATTATCATCTCCAAAAAAAATAAAAAAATAAAAAATCTCTGCAACCCTACCTATTTCAACTCAGACCTTCAGGAAGAATTGGTTTCCCTTCATTCCAATCCCCTAATAAAAATGCCCCACTTTTTTTTTACAATTTACTTTTGCTGAAGACCATTTTCCAAAGTCTTCTATCAATTTAGATAAAACATATATGTCACTTTGTTTATTAATTATTATAAGGTCGTCGGCATAAGCTGATATACAAAAATTAACATCACAAAGTGGTATCCTAAAACCATCTAAATTCTTCCTAATTGTTTGTAGAAGTGGTTGAATAACAAGAGAATATAACATTCCTGATAATGAACATCCTTGTCTAATACCTCTACTGACCTCGAATGAAGCACATAAGAGCACTATTAAACTTAAACTTAAACTTCTCATTAAAACCAAAAGCTTCTAAAACATTCCATAGATAAGCATGCTAAACCTGATCAAACGCTTTCTCTTGGTCTAAAGACAACACACCACAATTGATATTAAATAATTTGGAAGCCTATATAATATCTCTAATTAAGGAAATATTGTCAAAGATTGACCTGTTTGGTACACAATAATATTGATCTAGATGGATCACCTGTCCTATTACTTAAATATATTCACATTAAATATGTGAAGATCTCAGCAATTAATAGAGATTTAGATGTTGATGTTTTATTATTTTGTTTGACCTTGATATTTTAAATTATAATAGACCTCAGATTACACAGTTTGATATCCAACAGTGTCATAATCATTTATAATGGATCTGAATTGCATAATAAGACACAAACATTTGAACTACTGTGTCATTTAGACACAAAGAGGCATCAAGAATCAGCTTATGAATCTCAACAATGGTGACGATTGAAACCTTCATGCTGCAATGCATGCTGGGTATCTAGTCTTTGTGTAGTCTGGCTATCACCAGACCAAGCTCAATCTTAAGATTGAACATTAGTCTGGTGAGTCTGCTCTGTGTTTTCTCCTGCACGAGAGGCGTGATCAACGGGCATAGTTCAAATGACTCTGAACGCAATTGGATAGTCCTTCAACCAATCAGACCAATATAGTTGCTATATATGACTATAGCATGAGCACACAGTGAGGGCGCTGTGAGGATACACTTTTAGCTCACTGTGAACTCGGATTGTGAACACATCACAGGTATCATGAGAGCTCATGGTGAGATCACTGAGAGATCAAATTGTTGACTGGGAGTGCCTCTCCATATTTAACTGGTTAAACGTAAATTAACTTAAACTTACCCTGCGGTATAAATGAACAGTGGTGATCCTAGATATTGTTTTTCTGCGATAGTGACGACCGCAACATGAGGCGTCTCCCGCTTGTTTGTGATCTGTAAACCCTCGCTTCCAAATTAATCTTGTTACTCACCATATTTATTTTATAATCTTTTACCCCTCCATGGCATATTTAAGTCCCACTTGAATGCTCCTCAACGAGAGGTGGTCCTTCTGCGTCCAAAATTTATCAAAAACATCTTGGGACAAGGTTTTCACACTGACAGCTGTCAATGTAAGACAATTAGCTCATTGTAAGACAGTTAGCAACTCCGTTTGTTTTTTCCCATTAATGTCAAAGCCTGTCCAGACAATTATTATGTCTATGAGCTGGTTAGAACAACTGTGTGCTATTCAGCATACTGTGCAGATAATTATGTGTTCTTGAGCTCTTGGTATTATTTGTGTTTGTTGATTTATTGGTATTAACCATTAGTCATTATTTTTCAGCTGTTACTAACATCATAAGCCCCGATACAACAGTCACACCAGAGACGACCTCAGCTGGTAATGTACTCTGATGTTTCCTCTAATGGATTGTGTTTTGTCTGAATGTTTGTGGATCTGTAGAATTGAACAGATGTGTGAGTGTGTTTGTGTTTCAAGGTATAAACTAGGGGGGAAATTATGTCGTCACGTCGACGTTACGTCGAACTTGAGCGACTGAAAGGGAACCTGAATTTTGTAAAATCTTATTGAATCCTGGTAAAAAAATGGTCGCAGACAGATCCAGTCTTGCCTTAAAAATCAAGGGTTCATTCAGAAACCAAAAAATGGAATGCAAATTTTCTGTCTTTTGAATATGAATAAAACTCCAAATCTTGAAAAGATGCTGATAAAAAGACAACAATTTTAAAATATCCAAGCACTTAGGGTCCATTAAAAAAAAGAGGTTTATCTATTCCAAGGTTTCCAACAGTCCTGAGTAAAAACACAACTGGAAAGCTGCACTCCTTCTCTGGAGAAGAACCACTCCTTGGCCCCCTTCTTCTTTGGGCAAAAATAAAATACTCCCAAAAAAAGTCAACAAAATCCGCTTGAATCCCGGCCATCAATTTCACTGGAGGATCAGTACAAACCAGTCTGTGCCATAAGAGTAAAGCGACCAAATTATTTACAATAAGTGTTCTTCCCCTATAAGACAGGTTGGGTAGAATCCACTTCCATTTGTCTAGACGACCTTTCACTCTTTGTAATAAATCATCCCATTTTTTTTGTAAGATATTATCATCTCCTAAAAATAATAATAATAATAATAATAATAAATCTCTGCAACCCTACCTATTTCAACTCAGACCTTCAGGAAGAATTGGTTTCCCTTCATTCCAATCCCCTAATAAAAATGCCCCACTTTTTTTACAATTTACTTTTGCTGAAGACCATTTTCCAAAGTCTTCTATCAATTTAGATAAAACATATATGTCACTTTGTTTATTAATTATTATAAGGTCGTCGGCATAAGCTGATATACAAAAATTAACATCACAAAGTGGTATCCTAAAACCATCTAAATTCTTCCTAATTGTTTGTAGAACAACTATAGGGGGATCACACTTCTCAGCCTCCCCGGGAAAGTATATTCCAGGGTACTGGAGAGGAGAATCCGGCCGATAGTAGAACCTCGGATTCAGGAGGAACAGTGTGGTTTTCGTCCTGGTCGTGGAACACTGGACCAGCTCTATACCCTCTACAGGGTGCTGGAGGGTTCATGGGAGTTTGCCCAACCAATCCACATGTGCTTTGTGGATTTGGAGAAGGCATTCGACTGTGTCCCTCGCGGCATCTTGTGGAGGGTGCTCTGGGAGTATGGGGTTCGGGGCCCTTTGCTAAGGGCTACCCGGTCCCTGTACGACCGGAGCAGGAGCTTGGTTCGCATTGCCGGCAGTAAGTCAGACTTGTTCCCGGTGCATGTTGGACTCCGACAGGGCTGCCCTTTGTCACCGGTTCTGTTCATAACTTTTATGGACAGAATTTCTAGGCGCAGCCAGGGGCCGGAGGGGGTCAGGTTTGGGGACCACACAATTTCCTCTCTGCTCTTTGCGGATGATGTTGTCATGTTGGCCCCATCAGACCAGGACCTTCAGCATGCACGAGGACGGTTTGCAGCCGAGTGTGAAGCGGCTGGGATGAGAATCAGCACCTCCAAATCCGAGGCCATGGTTCTCAGTCTGAAAAGGGTGGTTTGCCCGCTTCAGGTTGGTGGAGAGTTCCTGCCTCAAGTGGAGGAGTTCAAGTATCTTGGGGTCTTGTTCACGAAGGATGGAACGGGAGATTGACAGATGGATCGGTGCAGCTTCTGCAGTAATGCGGTCGCTGTACCGGTCTGTCGTGGTGAAGAAGGAGCTGAGCCGTAAGGCGAAGCTCTCGATTTACCGGTCAATCTACGTTCCTACTCTCACCTATGGTCATGAGCTGTGGGTTATGACCGAAAGGACAAGATCCCGGATACAGGCGGCCGAAATGAGCTTTCTCCGCAGGGTGGCTGGGCGATCCCTTAGAGATAGGGTGAGAAGCTCAGTCACTCGGGAGGAGCTCAGAGTAGAGCCGCTGCTCCTCCACATCGAGAGGGGCCAGTTGAGGTGGCTTGGGCATCTTTTCCGGATGCCTCCTGGACGCCTTCCCGGGAAGGTGTTCCGGGCATGTCCCACCGGGAGGAGACCCCGGGGAAGACCTAGGACACGCTGGAGGGACTATGTCTCCCGGCTGGCCTGGGAACGCCTCGGTGTTCCCCCGGAAGAGCTGGAGGAAGTGTCTAGGGAGAGGGAAGTCTGGGCATCCCTGCTTAGACTGCTGCCCCCGCGACCCGGCCCCGGATAAGCGGAAGAAGATGGATGGATGGATGGATGGATGGATGGATGGATGGATGGATGTTTGTAGAAGTGGTTGAATAACAAGAGAATATAACATTCCTGATAATGAACATCCTTGTCTAATACCTCTACTGACCTCGAATGAAGCACATAAGAGCACTATTAAACTTAAACTTAAACTTCTCATTAAAACCAAAAGCTTCTAAAACATTCCATAGATAAGCATGCTAAACCTGATCAAACGCTTTCTCTTGGTCTAAAGACAACACACCACAATTGATATTAAATAATTTGGAAGCCTATATAATATCTCTAATTAAGGAAATATTGTCAAAGATTGACCTGTTTGGTACACAATAATATTGATCTAGATGGATCACCTGTCCTATTACTTAAATATATTCACATTAAATATGTGAAGATCTCAGTAATTAATAGAGATTTAGATGTTGATGTTTTATTATTTTGTTTGACCTTGATATTTTAAATTATAATAGACCTCAGATTACACAGTTTGATATCCAACAGTGTCATAATCATTTATAATGGATCTGAATTGCATAATAAGACACAAACATTTGAACTACTGTGTCATTTAGACACAAAGAGGCATCAAGAATCAGCTTATGAATCTCAACAATGGTGACGATTGAAACCTTCATGCTGCAATGCATGCTGGGTATCTAGTCTTTGTGTAGTCTGGCTATCACCAGACCAAGCTCAATCTTAAGATTGAACATTAGTCTGGTGAGTCTGCTCTGTGTTTTCTCCTGCACGAGAGGTGTGATCAACGGGCATAGTTCAAATGACTCTGAACGCAATTGGATAGTCCTTCAACCAATCAGACCAATATAGTTGCTATATATGACTATAGCATGAGCACACAGTGAGGGCGCTGTGAGGATACACTTTTAGCTCACTGTGAACTCGGATTGTGAACACATCACAGGTATCATGAGAGCTCATGGTGAGATCACTGAGAGATCAAATTGTTGACTGGGAGTGCCTCTCCATATTTAACTGGTTAAACGTAAATTAACTTAAACTTACCCTGCGGTATAAATGAACAGTGGTGATCCTAGATATTGTTTTTCTGCGATAGTGACGACCGCAACATGAGGCGTCTCCCGCTTGTTTGTGATCTGTAAACCCTCGCTTCCAAATTAATCTTGTTACTCACCATATTTATTTTATAATCTTTTACCCCTCCATGGCATATTTAAGTCCCACTTGAATGCTCCTCAACGAGAGGTGGTCCTTCTGCGTCCAAAATTTATCAAAAATATCTTGGGACAAGGTTTTCACACTGACAGCTGTCAATGTAAGACAATTAGCTCATTGTAAGACAGTTAGCAACTCCGTTTGTTTTTTCCCATTAATGTCAAAGCCTGTCCAGACAATTATTATGTCTATGAGCTGGTTAGAACAACTGTGTGCTATTCAGCATACTGTGCAGATAATTATGTGTTCATGAGCTCTTGGTATTATTTGTGTTTGTTGATTTATTGGTATTAACCATTAGTCATTATTTTTCAGCTGTTACTAACATCATAAGCCCCGATACAACAGTCACACCAGAGACGACCTCAGCTGGTAATGTACTCTGATGTTTCCTCTAATGGATTGTGTTTTGTCTGAATGTTTGTGGATCTGTAGAATTGAACAGATGTGTGAGTGTGTTTGTGTTTCAAGGTATAAACTAGGGGGGAAATGATGTCGTCACGTCGACGTTACGTCGAACGTGAGCGACTGAAAGGGAACCTGAATTTTGTAAAATCGTATTGAATCCTGGTAAAAAAAAATGGTCGCAGACAGATCCAGTCTTGCCTTAAAAATCAAGGGTTCATTCAGAAACCAAAAAATGGAATGCAAATTTTCTGTCTTTTGAATATGAATAAAACTCCAAGGGCCCTATCTTGCACCCAGCGCAAGTGACTTTGTACACCGACGCATGTATCATTCCTATTTTGCACCCGCGCAAAGCGGACTTTTCCCTCCACAGAAGCACGTTGGTTAACTAAGAAATACACTTGCGCTCCCGGGGGCGGTTCAGCGCAAAGAGGAGGCGTGTTCCGGCGCAAACGTTCCTTCTTGCTATTTTGCAGGTTTAGAAAACAATTGCGCCACTAACCAGGAAAAAATAGTTTAAAGTCAGTGGCGCGTTGCGCATGTTATTCATAGGCTATTTTAAGGGCGCATGCTTGGCCATAATCAATGTAGCGTGTGCACAACGCGCACTTTGATTCTCTCATCTACACAGAAGCAGCAGTTTTCATTTTTGCAAATCATACATTATTACGATAGATAGATAGATAGATAGATAGATAGATAAACAATTTATTATAAAAGCATACATCTAGCTTACACATTTACCCAAATTAACCGAAGTTAATTTGGGTGGGTTTCTCCATTTCAATGTAACTTCTCTCTTTTACGGCCGTGACGAGAGCGTTGCTCTCCTTGGCTGTGAACCGCTGCTGGCGCGCGCCTGGCAAATCCGCCGTTACAATAGCAATCCGCTATGGAAAAAGCGCATCTGCTCTTAAAGGGAATGTGAGATGACGCTCTGATTGGTTTATTTCACGTTACGCCCAAACCACACCTATGAATAATGAAGCTACTTCAGACCAACCCATTTTAGATTTGCGCCTGACGCAAGAGTCATTTATCCCGCCGGGAAAATAGCAACAGCGCCGAGACCCGCCCACAAAGTTACTTGCGCTTTGCGCTTTGACACTTGCGTTTCAGATCGTTAAAATAGGGCCCCAAATCTTGAAAAGATGCTGATAAAAAGACAACAATTTTAAAATATCCAAGCACTTAGGGTCCATTAAAAAAAGAGGTTTATCTATTCCAAGGTTTCCAACAGTCCTGAGTAAAAACACAACTGGAAAGCTGCACTCCTTCTCTGGAGAAGAACCACTCCTTGGCCCCCTTCTTCTTTGGGCAAAAATAAAATACTCCCAAAAAAAGTCAACAAAATCCGCTTGAATCCCGGCCATCAATTTCACTGGAGGATCAATACAAACCAGTCTGTGCCATAAGAGTAAAGCGACCAAATTATTTACAATAAGTGTTCTTCCCCTATAAGACAGGTTGGGTAGAATCCACTTCCATTTGTCTAGATGACCTTTCACTCTTTGTAATAAATCATCCCAATTTTTTTGTAAGATATTATCATCTCCTAAAAAAAAATATAAAAAAAAATAAATAATAATAAATCTCTGCAACCCTACCTATTTCAACTCAGACCTTCAGGAAGAATTGGTTTCCCTTCATTCCAATCCCCTAATAAAAATGCCCCACTTTTTTTTACAATTTACTTTTGCTGAAGACCATTTTCCAAAGTCTTCTATCAATTTAGATAAAACATATATGTCACTTTGTTTATTAATTATTATAAGGTCGTCGGCATAAGCTGATATACAAAAATTAACATCACAAAGTGGTATCCTAAAACCATCTAAATTCTTCCTAATTGTTTGTAGAAGTGGTTGAATAACAAGAGAATATAACATTCCTGATAATGAACATCCTTGTCTAATACCTCTACTGACCTCGAATGAAGCACATAAGAGCACTATTAAACTTAAACTTCTCATTAAAACCAAAAGCTTCTAAAACATTCCATAGATAAGCATGCTAAACCTGATCAAACGCTTTCTCTTGGTCTAAAGACAACACACCACAATTGATATTAAATAATTTGGAGGCCTATATAATATCTCTAATTAAGGAACTATTGTCAAAGATTGACCTGTTTGGTACACAATAATATTGATCTAGATGTATCACCTGTCCTATTACTTAAATATATTCACATTAAATATGTGAAGATCTCAGCAATTAATAGAGATTTAGATGGTAATGTTTTATTATTTTGTTTGACCTTGATATTTTAAATTATAATAGACCTCAGATTACACAGTTTGATATCCAACAGTGTCATAATCATTTATAATGGATCTGAATTGCATAATAAGACACAAACATTTGAACTACTGTGTCATTTAGACACAAAGAGGCATCAAGAATCAGCTTATGAATCTCAACAATGGTGACGATTGAAACCTTCATGCTGCAATGCATGCTGGATATCTAGTCTTTGTGTAGTCTGGCTATCACCAGACCAAGCTCAATCTTAAGATTGAACATTAGTCTGGTGAGTCTGCTCTGTGTTTTCTCCTGCACGAGAGGCGTGATCAACGGGCATAGTTCAGATGACTCTGAACTCAATTGGATAGTCCTTCAACCAATCAGACCAATATAGTTGCTATATATGACTATAGCATGAGCACACAGTGAGGACGCTGTGAGGATACACTTTTAGCTCACTGTGAACTCGGATTGTGAACACATCACAGGTATCATGAGAGCTCATGGTGAGATCACTGAGAGATCAAATTGTTGACTGGGAGTGCCTCTCCATATTAAACTGGTTAAACGTAAATTAACTTAAACTTACCCTGCGGTATAAATGAACAGTGGTGATCCTAGATATTGTTTTTCTGCGATAGTGACGACCGCAACATGAGGCGTCTCCCGCTTGTTTGTGATCTGTAAACCCTCGCTTCCAAATTAATCTTGTTACTCACCATATTTATTTTATAATCTTTTACCCCTCCATGGCATATTTAAGTCCCACTTGAATGCTCCTCAACGAGAGGTGGTCCTTCTGCGTCCAAAATTTATCAAAAACATCTTGGGACAAGGTTTT
This sequence comes from Leuciscus leuciscus, assembly GCF_965113295.1. Taxonomy (NCBI): domain Eukaryota; kingdom Metazoa; phylum Chordata; class Actinopteri; order Cypriniformes; family Leuciscidae; genus Leuciscus; species Leuciscus leuciscus. Next base: position 61,375,493 of record NC_138727.1, read on the forward strand.
CACACTGACAGCTGTCAATGTAAGACAATTAGCTCATTGTAAGACAGTTAGCAACTCCGTTTGTTTTTTCCCATTAATGTCAAAGCCTGTCCAGACAATTATTATGTCTATGAGCTGGTTAGAACAACTGTGTGCTATTCAGTATACTGTGCAGATAATTATGTGTTCATGAGCTCTTGGTATTATTTGTGTTTGTTGATTTATTGGTATTAACCATTAGTCATTATTTTTCAGCTGTTACTAACATCATAAGCCCCGATACAACAGTCACACCAGAGACGACCTCAGCTGGTAATGTACTCTGATGTTTCCTCTAATGGATTGTGTTTTGTCTGAATGTTTGTGGATCTGTAGAATTGAACAGATGTGTGAGTGTGTTTGTGTTTCAAGGTATAAACTAGGGGGGAAATTATGTCGTCACGTCGACGTTACGTCGAACTTGAGCGACTGAAAGGGAACCTGAATTTTGTAAAATCTTATTGAATCCTGGTAAAAAAAATGGTCGCAGACAGATCCAGTCTTGCCTTAAAAATCAAGGGTTCATTCAGAAACCAAAAAATGGAATGCAAATTTTCTGTCTTTTGAATATGAATAAAACTCCAAATCTTGAAAAGATGCTGATAAAAAGACAACAATTTTAAAATATCCAAGCACTTAGGGTCCATTAAAAAAAAGAGGTTTATCTATTCCAAGGTTTCCAACAGTCCTGAGTAAAAACACAACTGGAAAGCTGCACTCCTTCTCTGGAGAAGAACCACTCCTTGGCCCCCTTCTTCTTTGGGCAAAAATAAAATACTCCCAAAAAAAGTCAACAAAATCCGCTTGAATCCCGGCCATCAATTTCACTGGAGGATCAATACAAACCAGTCTGTGCCATAAGAGTAAAGCGACCAAATTATTTACAATAAGTGTTCTTCCCCTATAAGACAGGTTGGGTAGAATCCACTTCCATTTGTCTAGATGACCTTTCACTCTTTGTAATAAATCATCCCAATTTTTTTAAGATATTATCATCTCCTAAAAAAAAATATAAAAAAAAAAATTATAATAAATCTCTGCAACCCTACCTATTTCAACTCAGACCTTCAGGAAGAATTGGTTTCCCTTCATTCCAATCCCCTAATAAAAATGCCCCACTTTTTTTTACAATTTACTTTTGCTGAAGACCATTTTCCAAAGTCTTCTATCAATTTAGATAAAACATATATGTCACTTTGTTTATTAATTATTATAAGGTCGTCGGCATAAGCTGATATACAAAAAATAACATCACAAAGTGGTATCCTAAAACCATCTAAATTCTTCCTAATTGTTTGTAGAAGTGGTTGAATAACAAGAGAATATAACATTCCTGATAATGAACATCCTTGTCTAATACCTCTACTGACCTCGAATGAAGCACATAAGAGCACTATTAAACTTAAACTTCTCATTAAAACCAAAAGCTTCTAAAACATTCCATAGATAAGCATGCTAAACCTGATCAAACGCTTTCTCTTGGTCTAAAGACAACACACCACAATTGATATTAAATAATTTGGAGGCCTATATAATATCTCTAATTAAGGAACTATTGTCAAAGATTGACCTGTTTGGTACACAATAATATTGATCTAGATGTATCACCTGTCCTATTACTTAAATATATTCACATTAAATATGTGAAGATCTCAGCAATTAATAGAGATTTAGATGGTAATGTTTTATTATTTTGTTTGACCTTGATATTTTAAATTATAATAGACCTCAGATTACACAGTTTGATATCCAACAGTGTCATAATCATTTATAATGGATCTGAATTGCATAATAAGACACAAACATTTGAACTACTGTGTCATTTAGACACAAAGAGGCATCAAGAATCAGCTTAAGAATCTCAACAATGGTGACGATTGAAACCTTCATGCTGCAATGCATGCTGGATATCTAGTCTTTGTGTAGTCTGGCTATCACCAGACCAAGCTCAATCTTAAAATTGAACATTAGTCTGGTGAGTCTGCTCTGTGTTTTCTCCTGCACGAGAGGCGTGATCAACGGGCATAGTTCAGATGACTCTGAACTCAATTGGATAGTCCTTCAACCAATCAGACCAATATAGTTGCTATATATGACTATAGCATGAGCACACAGTGAGGACGCTGTGAGGATACACTTTTAGCTCACTGTGAACTCGGATTGTGAACACATCACAGGTATCATGAGAGCTCATGGTGAGATCACTGAGAGATCAAATTGTTGACTGGGAGTGCCTCTCCATATTAAACTGGTTAAACGTAAATTAACTTAAACTTACCCTGCGGTATAAATGAACAGTGGTGATCCTAGATATTGTTTTTCTGCGATAGTGACGACCGCAACATGAGGCGTCTCCCGCTTGTTTGTGATCTGTAAACCCTCGCTTCCAAATTAATCTTGTTACTCACCATATTTATTTTATAATCTTTTACCCCTCCATGGCATATTTAAGTCCCACTTGAATGCTCCTCAACGAGAGGTGGTCCTTCTGCGTCCAAAATTTATCAAAAACATCTTGGGACAAGGTTTTCACACTGACAGCTGTCAATGTAAGACAATTAGCTCATTGTAAGACAGTTAGCAACTCCGTTTGTTTTTTCCCATTAATGTCAAAGCCTGTCCAGACAATTATTATGTCTATGAGCTGGTTAGAACAACTGTGTGCTATTCAGCATACTGTGCAGATAATTATGTGTTCATGAGCTCTTGGTATTATTTGTGTTTGTTGATTTATTGGTATTAACCATTAGTCATTATTTTTCAGCTGTTACTAACATCATAAGCCCCGATACAACAGTCACACCAGAGACGACCTCAGCTGGTAATGTACTCTGATGTTTCCTCTAATGGATTGTGTTTTGTCTGAATGTTTGTGGATCTGTAGAATTGAACAGATGTGTGAGTGTGTTTGTGTTTCAAGGTATAAACTAGGGGGGAAATTATGTCGTCACGTCGACGTTACGTCGAACTTGAGCGACTGAAAGGGAACCTGAATTTTGTAAAATCTTATTGAATCCTGGTAAAAAAAATGGTCGCAGACAGATCCAGTCTTGCCTTAAAAATCAAGGGTTCATTCAGAAACCAAAAAATGGAATGCAAATTTTCTGTCTTTTGAATATGAATAAAACTCAAAATCTTGAAAAGATGCTGATAAAAAGACAACAATTTTAAAATATCCAAGCACTTAGGGTCCATTAAAAAAAAGAGGTTTATCTATTCCAAGGTTTCCAACAGTCCTGAGTAAAAACACAACTGGAAAGCTGCACTCCTTCTCTGGAGAAGAACCACTCCTTGGCCCCCTTCTTCTTTGGGCAAAAATAAAATACTCCCAAAAAAAGTCAACAAAATCCGCTTGAATCCCGGCCATCAATTTCACTGGAGGATCAGTACAAACCAGTCTGTGCCATAAGAGTAAAGCGACCAAATTATTTACAATAAGTGTTCTTCCCCTATAAGACAGGTTGGGTAGAATCCACTTCCATTTGTCTAGACGACCTTTCACTCTTTGTAATAAATCATCCCATTTTTTTTGTAAGATATTATCATCTCCTAAAAATAATAATAATAATAATAATAATAATAATAATAAATCTCTGCAACCCTACCTATTTCAACTCAGACCTTCAGGAAGAATTGGTTTCCCTTCATTCCAATCCCCTAATAAAAATGCCCCACTTTTTTTACAATTTACTTTTGCTGAAGACCATTTTCCAAAGTCTTCTATCAATTTAGATAAAACATATATGTCACTTTGTTTATTAATTATTATAAGGTCGTCGGCATAAGCTGATATACAAAAATTTACATCACAAAGTGGTATCCTAAAACCATCTAAATTCTTCCTAATTGTTTGTAGAACAACTATAGGGGGATCACACTTCTCAGCCTCCCCGGGAAAGTATATTCCAGGGTACTGGAGAGGAGAATCCGGCCGATAGTAGAACCTCGGATTCAGGAGGAACAGTGTGGTTTTCGTCCTGGTCGTGGAACACTGGACCAGCTCTATACCCTCTACAGGGTGCTGGAGGGTTCATGGGAGTTTGCCCAACCAATCCACATGTGCTTTGTGGATTTGGAGAAGGCATTCGACTGTGTCCCTCGCGGCATCTTGTGGAGGGTGCTCTGGGAGTATGGGGTTCGGGGCCCTTTGCTAAGGGCTACCCGGTCCCTGTACGACCGGAGCAGGAGCTTGGTTCGCATTGCCGGCAGTAAGTCAGACTTGTTCCCGGTGCATGTTGGACTCCGACAGGGCTGCCCTTTGTCACCGGTTCTGTTCATAACTTTTATGGACAGAATTTCTAGGCGCAGCCAGGGGCCGGAGGGGGTCAGGTTTGGGGACCACACAATTTCCTCTCTGCTCTTTGCGGATGATGTTGTCATGTTGGCCCCATCAGACCAGGACCTTCAGCATGCACGAGGACGGTTTGCAGCCGAGTGTGAAGCGGCTGGGATGAGAATCAGCACCTCCAAATCCGAGGCCATGGTTCTCAGTCGGAAAAGGGTGGTTTGCCCGCTTCAGGTTGGTGGAGAGTTCCTGCCTCAAGTGGAGGAGTTCAAGTATCTTGGGGTCTTGTTCACGAAGGATGGAACGGGAGATTGACAGACGGATCGGTGCAGCTTCTGCAGTAATGCGGTCGCTGTACCGGTCTGTCGTGGTGAAGAAGGAGCTGAGCCGTAAGGCGAAGCTCTCGATTTACCGGTCAATCTACGTTCCTACTCTCACCTATGGTCATGAGCTGTGGGTTATGACCGAAAGGACAAGATCCCGGATACAGGCGGCCGAAATGAGCTTTCTCCGCAGGGTGGCTGGGCGATCCCTTAGAGATAGGGTGAGAAGCTCAGTCACTCGGGAGGAGCTCAGAGTAGAGCCGCTGCTCCTCCACATCGAGAGGGGCCAGTTGAGGTGGCTCGGGCATCTTTTCCGGATGCCTCCTGGACGCCTTCCCGGGAAGGTGTTCCGGGCATGTCCCACCGGGAGGAGACCCCGGGGAAGACCTAGGACACGCTGGAGGGACTATGTCTCCCGGCTGGCCTGGGAACGCCTCGGTGTTCCCCCGGAAGAGCTGGAGGAAGTGTCTAGGGAGAGGGAAGTCTGGGCATCCCTGCTTAGACTGCTGCCCCCGCGACCCGGCCCCGGATAAGCGGAAGAAGATGGATGGATGGATGGATGGATGGATGTTTGTAGAAGTGGTTGAATAACAAGAGAATATAACATTCCTGATAATGAACATCCTTGTCTAATACCTCTACTGACCTCGAATGAAGCACATAAGAGCACTATTAAACTTAAACTTAAACTTCTCATTAAAACCAAAAGCTTCTAAAACATTCCATAGATAAGCATGCTAAACCTGATCAAACGCTTTCTCTTGGTCTAAAGACAACACATTAAATTAACTTAAACTTACCCTGCGGTATAAATGAACAGTGGTGATCCTAGATATTGTTTTTCTGCGATAGTGACGACCGCAACATGAGGCGTCTCCCGCTTGTTTGTGATCTGTAAACCCTCGCTTCCAAATTAATCTTGTTACTCACCATATTTATTTTATAATCTTTTACCCCTCCATGGCATATTTAAGTCCCACTTGAATGCTCCTCAACGAGAGGTGGTCCTTCTGCGTCCAAAATTTATCAAAAACATCTTGGGACTAGGTTTTCACACTGACAGCTGTCAATGTAAGACAATTAGCTCATTGTAAGACAGTTAGCAACTCCGTTTGTTTTTTCCCATTAATGTCAAAGCCTGTCCAGACAATTATTATGTCTATGAGCTGGTTAGAACAACTGTGTGCTATTCAGCATACTGTGCAGATAATTATGTGTTCATGAGCTCTTGGTATTATTTGTGTTTGTTGATTTATTGGTATTAACCATTAGTCATTATTTTTCAGCTGTTACTAACATCATAAGCCCCGATACAACAGTCACACCAGAGACGACCTCAGCTGGTAATGTACTCTGATGTTTCCTCTAATGGATTGTGTTTTGTCTGAATGTTTGTGGATCTGTAGAATTGAACAGATGTGTGAGTGTGTTTGTGTTTCAAGGTATAAACTAGGGGGGAAATTATGTCGCCACGTCGACGTTACGTCGAACTTGAGCGACTGAAAGGGAACCTGAATTTTGTAAAATCTTATTGAATCCTGGTAAAAAAATGGCCGCAGACAGATCCAGTCTTGCCTTAAAAATCAAGGGTTCATTCAGAAACCAAAAAATGGAATGCAAATTTTCTGTCTTTTGAATATGAATAAAACTCCAAATCTTGAAAAGATGCTGATAAAAAGACAACAATTTTAAAATATCCAAGCACTTAGGGTCCATTAAAAAAAAGAGGTTTATCTATTCCAAGGTTTCCAACAGTCCTGAGTAAAAACACAACTGGAAAGCTGCACTCCTTCTCTGGAGAAGAACCACTCCTTGGCCCCCTTCTTCTTTGGGCAAAAATAAAATACTCCCAAAAAAAGTCAACAAAATCCGCTTGAATCCCGGCCATCAATTTCACTGGAGGATCAATACAAACCAGTCTGTGCCATAAGAGTAAAGCGACCAAATTATTTACAATAAGTGTTCTTCCCCTATAAGACAGGTTGGGTAGAATCCACTTCCATTTGTCTAGACGACCTTTCACTCTTTGTAATAAATCATCCCAATTTTTTTGTAAGATATTATCATCTCCTAAAAAAAATAAAAAAATAATAATAATAATAACAAATCTCTGCAACCCTACCTATTTCAACTCAGACCTTCAGGAAGAATTGGTTTCCCTTCATTCCAATCCCCTAATAAAAATGCCCCACTTTTTTTTACAATTTACTTTTGCTGAAGACCATTTTCCAAAGTCTTCTATCAATTTAGATAAAACATATATGTCACTTTGTTTATTAATTATTATAAGGTCGTCGGCATAAGCTGATATACAAAAATTAACATCACAAAGTGGTATCCTAAAACCATCTAAATTCTTCCTAATTGTTTGTAGAAGTGGTTGAATAACAAGAGAATATAACATTCCTGATAATGAACATCCTTGTCTAATACCTCTACTGACCTCGAATGAAGCACATAAGAGCACTATTAAACTTAAACTTCTCATTAAAACCAAAAGCTTCTAAAACATTCCATAGATAAGCATGCTAAACCTGATCAAACGCTTTCTCTTGGTCTAAAGACAACACACCACAATTGATATTAAATAATTTGGAGGCCTATATAATATCTCTAATTAAGGAACTATTGTCAAAGATTGACCTGTTTGGTACACAATAATATTGATCTAGATGTATCACCTGTCCTATTACTTAAATATATTCACATTAAATATGTGAAGATCTCAGCAATTAATAGAGATTTAGATGGCAATGTTTTATTATTTTGTTTGACCTTGATATTTTAAATTATAATAGACCTCAGATTACACAGTTTGATATCCAACAGTGTCATAATCATTTATAATGGATCTGAATTGCATAATAAGACACAAACATTTGAACTACTGTGTCATTTAGACACAAAGAGGCATCAAGAATCAGCTTATGAATCTCAACAATGGTGACGATTGAAACCTTCATGCTGCAATGCATGCTGGATATCTAGTCTTTGTGTAGTCTGGCTATCACCAGACCAAGCTCAATCTTAAGATTGAACATTAGTCTGGTGAGTCTGCTCTGTGTTTTCTCCTGCACGAGAGGCGTGATCAACGGGCATAGTTCAGATGACTCTGAACTCAATTGGATAGTCCTTCAACCAATCAGACCAATATAGTTGCTATATATGACTATAGCATGAGCACACAGTGAGGACGCTGTGAGGATACACTTTTAGCTCACTGTGAACTCGGATTGTGAACACATCACAGGTATCATGAGAGCTCATGGTGAGATCACTGAGAGATCAAATTGTTGACTGGGAGTGCCTCTCCATATTAAACTGGTTAAACGTAAATTAACTTAAACTTACCCTGCGGTATAAATGAACAGTGGTGATCCTAGATATTGTTTTTCTGCGATAGTGACGACCGCAACATGAGGCGTCTCCCGCTTGTTTGTGATCTGTAAACCCTCGCTTCCAAATTAATCTTGTTACTCACCATATTTATTTTATAATCTTTTACCCCTCCATGGCATATTTAAGTCCCACTTGAATGCTCCTCAACGAGAGGTGGTCCTTCTGCGTCCAAAATTTATCAAAAACATCTTGGGACAAGGTTTTCACACTGACAGCTGTCAATGTAAGACAATTAGCTCATTGTAAGACAGTTAGCAACTCCGTTTGTTTTTTCCCATTAATGTCAAAGCCTGTCCAGACAATTATTATGTCTATGAGCTGGTTAGAACAACTGTGTGCTATTCAGCATACTGTGCAGATAATTATGTGTTCATGAGCTCTTGGTATTATTTGTGTTTGTTGATTTATTGGTATTAACCATTAGTCATTATTTTTCAGCTGTTACTAACATCATAAGCCCCGATACAACAGTCACACCAGAGACGACCTCAGCTGGTAATGTACTCTGATGTTTCCTCTAATGGATTGTGTTTTGTCTGAATGTTTGTGGATCTGTAGAATTGAACAGATGTGTGAGTGTGTTTGTGTTTCAAGGTATAAACTAGGGGGGAAATTATGTCGTCACGTCGACGTTACGTCGAACTTGAGCGACTGAAAGGGAACCTGAATTTTGTAAAATCTTATTGAATCCTGGTAAAAAAATGGTCGCAGACAGATCCAGTCTTGCCTTAAAAATCAAGGGTTCATTCAGAAACCAAAAAATGGAATGCAAATTTTCTGTCTTTTGAATATGAATAAAACTCCAAATCTTGAAAAGATGCTGATAAAAAGACAACAATTTTAAAATATCCAAGCACTTAGGGTCCATTAAAAAAAAGAGGTTTATCTATTCCAAGGTTTCCAACAGTCCTGAGTAAAAACACAACTGGAAAGCTGCACTCCTTCTCTGGAGAAGAACCACTCCTTGGCCCCCTTCTTCTTTGGGCAAAAATAAAATACTCCCAAAAAAAGTCAACAAAATCCGCTTGAATCCCGGCCATCAATTTCACTGGAGGATCAGTACAAACCAGTCTGTGCCATAAGAGTAAAGCGACCAAATTATTTACAATAAGTGTTCTTCCCCTATAAGACAGGTTGGGTAGAATCCACTTCCATTTGTCTAGACGACCTTTCACTCTTTGTAATAAATCATCCCATTTTTTTTGTAAGATATTATCATCTCCTAAAAATAATAATAATAATAATAATAATAAATCTCTGCAACCCTACCTATTTCAACTCAGACCTTCAGGAAGAATTGGTTTCCCTTCATTCCAATCCCCTAATAAAAATGCCCCACTTTTTTTACAATTTACTTTTGCTGAAGACCATTTTCCAAAGTCTTCTATCAATTTAGATAAAACATATATGTCACTTTGTTTATTAATTATTATAAGGTCGTCGGCATAAGCTGATATACAAAAATTAACATCACAAAGTGGTATCCTAAAACCATCTAAATTCTTCCTAATTGTTTGTAGAACAACTATAGGGGGATCACACTTCTCAGCCTCCCCGGGAAAGTATATTCCAGGGTACTGGAGAGGAGAATCCGGCCGATAGTAGAACCTCGGATTCAGGAGGAACAGTGTGGTTTTCGTCCTGGTCGTGGAACACTGGACCAGCTCTATACCCTCTACAGGGTGCTGGAGGGTTCATGGGAGTTTGCCCAACCAATCCACATGTGCTTTGTGGATTTGGAGAAGGCATTCGACTGTGTCCCTCGCGGCATCTTGTGGAGGGTGCTCTGGGAGTATGGGGTTCGGGGCCCTTTGCTAAGGGCTACCCGGTCCCTGTACGACCGGAGCAGGAGCTTGGTTCGCATTGCCGGCAGTAAGTCAGACTTGTTCCCGGTGCATGTTGGACTCCGACAGGGCTGCCCTTTGTCACCGGTTCTGTTCATAACTTTTATGGACAGAATTTCTAGGCGCAGCCAGGGGCCGGAGGGGGTCAGGTTTGGGGACCACACAATTTCCTCTCTGCTCTTTGCGGATGATGTTGTCATGTTGGCCCCATCAGACCAGGACCTTCAGCATGCACGAGGACGGTTTGCAGCCGAGTGTGAAGCGGCTGGGATGAGAATCAGCACCTCCAAATCCGAGGCCATGGTTCTCAGTCGGAAAAGGGTGGTTTGCCCGCTTCAGGTTGGTGGAGAGTTCCTGCCTCAAGTGGAGGAGTTCAAGTATCTTGGGGTCTTGTTCACGAAGGATGGAACGGGAGATTGACAGACGGATCGGTGCAGCTTCTGCAGTAATGCGGTCGCTGTACCGGTCTGTCGTGGTGAAGAAGGAGCTGAGCCGTAAGGCGAAGCTCTCGATTTACCGGTCAATCTACGTTCCTACTCTCACCTATGGTCATGAGCTGTGGGTTATGACCGAAAGGACAAGATCCCGGATACAGGCGGCCGAAATGAGCTTTCTCCGCAGGGTGGCTGGGCGATCCCTTAGAGATAGGGTGAGAAGCTCAGTCACTCGGGAGGAGCTCAGAGTAGAGCCGCTGCTCCTCCACATCGAGAGGGGCCAGTTGAGGTGGCTCGGGCATCTTTTCCGGATGCCTCCTGGACGCCTTCCCGGGAAGGTGTTCCGGGCATGTCCCACCGGGAGGAGACCCCGGGGAAGACCTAGGACACGCTGGAGGGACTATGTCTCCCGGCTGGCCTGGGAACGCCTCGGTGTTCCCCCGGAAGAGCTGGAGGAAGTGTCTAGGGAGAGGGAAGTCTGGGCATCCCTGCTTAGACTGCTGCCCCCGCGACCCGGCCCCGGATAAGCGGAAGAAGATGGATGGATGGATGGATGGATGGATGTTTGTAGAAGTGGTTGAATAACAAGAGAATATAACATTCCTGATAATGAACATCCTTGTCTAATACCTCTACTGACCTCGAATGAAGCACATAAGAGCACTATTAAACTTAAACTTAAACTTCTCATTAAAACCAAAAGCTTCTAAAACATTCCATAGATAAGCATGCTAAACCTGATCAAACGCTTTCTCTTGGTCTAAAGACAACACATTAAATTAACTTAAACTTACCCTGCGGTATAAATGAACAGTGGTGATCCTAGATATTGTTTTTCTGCGATAGTGACGACCGCAACATGAGGCGTCTCCCGCTTGTTTGTGATCTGTAAACCCTCGCTTCCAAATTAATCTTGTTACTCACCATATTTATTTTATAATCTTTTACCCCTCCATGGCATATTTAAGTCCCACTTGAATGCTCCTCAACGAGAGGTGGTCCTTCTGCGTCCAAAATTTATCAAAAACATCTTGGGACAAGGTTTTCACACTGACAGCTGTCAATGTAAGACAATTAGCTCATTGTAAGACAGTTAGCAACTCCGTTTGTTTTTTCCCATTAATGTCAAAGCCTGTCCAGACAATTATTATGTCTATGAGCTGGTTAGAACAACTGTGTGCTATTCAGCATACTGTGCAGATAATTATGTGTTCATGAGCTCTTGGTATTATTTGTGTTTGTTGATTTATTGGTATTAACCATTAGTCATTATTTTTCAGCTGTTACTAACATCATAAGCCCCGATACAACAGTCACACCAGAGACGACCTCAGCTGGTAATGTACTCTGATGTTTCCTCTAATGGATTGTGTTTTGTCTGAATGTTTGTGGATCTGTAGAATTGAACAGATGTGTGAGTGTGTTTGTGTTTCAAGGTATAAACTAGGGGGGAAATTATGTCGCCACGTCGACGTTACGTCGAACTTGAGCGACTGAAAGGGAACCTGAATTTTGTAAAATCTTATTGAATCCTGGTAAAAAAATGGCCGCAGACAGATCCAGTCTTGCCTTAAAAATCAAGGGTTCATTCAGAAACCAAAAAATGGAATGCAAATTTTCTGTCTTTTGAATATGAATAAAACTCCAAATCTTGAAAAGATGCTGATAAAAAGACAACAATTTTAAAATATCCAAGCACTTAGGGTCCATTAAAAAAAAGAGGTTTATCTATTCCAAGGTTTCCAACAGTCCTGAGTAAAAACACAACTGGAAAGCTGCACTCCTTCTCTGGAGAAGAACCACTCCTTGGCCCCCTTCTTCTTTGGGCAAAAATAAAATACTCCCAAAAAAAGTCAACAAAATCCGCTTGAATCCCGGCCATCAATTTCACTGGAGGATCAATACAAACCAGTCTGTGCCATAAGAGTAAAGCGACCAAATTATTTACAATAAGTGTTCTTCCCCTATAAGACAGGTTGGGTAGAATCCACTTCCATTTGTCTAGACGACCTTTCACTCTTTGTAATAAATCATCCCAATTTTTTTGTAAGATATTATCATCTCCTAAAAAAAATAAAAAAATAATAATAATAATAACAAATCTCTGCAACCCTACCTATTTCAACTCAGACCTTCAGGAAGAATTGGTTTCCCTTCATTCCAATCCCCTAATAAAAATGCCCCACTTTTTTTTACAATTTACTTTTGCTGAAGACCATTTTCCAAAGTCTTCTATCAATTTAGATAAAACATATATGTCACTTTGTTTATTAATTATTATAAGGTCGTCGGCATAAGCTGATATACAAAAATTAACATCACAAAGTGGTATCCTAAAACCATCTAAATTCTTCCTAATTGTTTGTAGAAGTGGTTGAATAACAAGAGAATATAACATTCCTGATAATGAACATCCTTGTCTAATACCTCTACTGACCTCGAATGAAGCACATAAGAGCACTATTAAACTTAAACTTCTCATTAAAACCAAAAGCTTCTAAAACATTCCATAGATAAGCATGCTAAACCTGATCAAACGCTTTCTCTTGGTCTAAAGACAACACACCACAATTGATATTAAATAATTTGGAGGCCTATATAATATCTCTAATTAAGGAACTATTGTCAAAGATTGACCTGTTTGGTACACAATAATATTGATCTAGATGTATCACCTGTCCTATTACTTAAATATATTCACATTAAATATGTGAAGATCTCAGCAATTAATAGAGATTTAGATGGCAATGTTTTATTATTTTGTTTGACCTTGATATTTTAAATTATAATAGACCTCAGATTACACAGTTTGATATCCAACAGTGTCATAATCATTTATAATGGATCTGAATTGCATAATAAGACACAAACATTTGAACTACTGTGTCATTTAGACACAAAGAGGCATCAAGAATCAGCTTATGAATCTCAACAATGGTGACGATTGAAACCTTCATGCTGCAATGCATGCTGGATATCTAGTCTTTGTGTAGTCTGGCTATCACCAGACCAAGCTCAATCTTAAGATTGAACATTAGTCTGGTGAGTCTGCTCTGTGTTTTCTCCTGCACGAGAGGCGTGATCAACGGGCATAGTTCAGATGACTCTGAACTCAATTGGATAGTCCTTCAACCAATCAGACCAATATAGTTGCTATATATGACTATAGCATGAGCACACAGTGAGGACGCTGTGAGGATACACTTTTAGCTCACTGTGAACTCGGATTGTGAACACATCACAGGTATCATGAGAGCTCATGGTGAGATCACTGAGAGATCAAATTGTTGACTGGGAGTGCCTCTCCATATTAAACTGGTTAAACGTAAATTAACTTAAACTTACCCTGCGGTATAAATGAACAGTGGTGATCCTAGATATTGTTTTTCTGCGATAGTGACGACCGCAACATGAGGCGTCTCCCGCTTGTTTGTGATCTGTAAACCCTCGCTTCCAAATTAATCTTGTTACTCACCATATTTATTTTATAATCTTTTACCCCTCCATGGCATATTTAAGTCCCACTTGAATGCTCCTCAACGAGAGGTGGTCCTTCTGCGTCCAAAATTTATCAAAAACATCTTGGGACAAGGTTTTCACACTGACAGCTGTCAATGTAAGACAATTAGCTCATTGTAAGACAGTTAGCAACTCCGTTTGTTTTTTCCCATTAATGTCAAAGCCTGTCCAGACAATTATTATGTCTATGAGCTGGTTAGAACAACTGTGTGCTATTCAGCATACTGTGCAGATAATTATGTGTTCATGAGCTCTTGGTATTATTTGTGTTTGTTGATTTATTGGTATTAACCATTAGTCATTATTTTTCAGCTGTTACTAACATCATAAGCCCCGATACAACAGTCACACCAGAGACGACCTCAGCTGGTAATGTACTCTGATGTTTCCTCTAATGGATTGTGTTTTGTCTGAATGTTTGTGGATCTGTAGAATTGAACAGATGTGTGAGTGTGTTTGTGTTTCAAGGTATAAACTAGGGGGGAAATTATGTCGTCACGTCGACGTTACGTCGAACTTGAGCGACTGAAAGGGAACCTGAATTTTGTAAAATCTTATTGAATCCTGGTAAAAAAATGGTCGCAGACAGATCCAGTCTTGCCTTAAAAATCAAGGGTTCATTCAGAAACCAAAAAATGGAATGCAAATTTTCTGTCTTTTGAATATGAATAAAACTCCAAATCTTGAAAAGATGCTGATAAAAAGACAACAATTTTAAAATATCCAAGCACTTAGGGTCCATTAAAAAAAAGAGGTTTATCTATTCCAAGGTTTCCAACAGTCCTGAGTAAAAACACAACTGGAAAGCTGCACTCCTTCTCTGGAGAAGAACCACTCCTTGGCCCCCTTCTTCTTTGGGCAAAAATAAAATACTCCCAAAAAAAGTCAACAAAATCCGCTTGAATCCCGGCCATCAATTTCACTGGAGGATCAGTACAAACCAGTCTGTGCCATAAGAGTAAAGCGACCAAATTATTTACAATAAGTGTTCTTCCCCTATAAGACAGGTTGGGTAGAATCCACTTCCATTTGTCTAGACGACCTTTCACTCTTTGTAATAAATCATCCCATTTTTTTTGTAAGATATTATCATCTCCTAAAAAAATAAAAATAAATAATAATAATAATAATAAATCTCTGCAACCCTACCTATTTCAACTCAGACCTTCAGGAAGAATTGGTTTCCCTTCATTCCAATCCCCTAATAAAAATGGCCCACTTTTTTTACAATTTACTTTTGCTGAAGACCATTTTCCAAAGTCTTCTATCAATTTAGATAAAACATATATGTCACTTTGTTTATTAATTATTATAAGGTCGTCGGCATAAGCTGATATACAAAAATTAACATCACAAAGTGGTATCCTAAAACCATCTAAATTCTTCCTAATTGTTTGTAGAACAACTATAGGGGGATCACACTTCTCAGCCTCCCCGGGAAAGTATATTCCAGGGTACTGGAGAGGAGAATCCGGCCGATAGTAGAACCTCGGATTCAGGAGGAACAGTGTGGTTTTCGTCCTGGTCGTGGAACACTGGACCAGCTCTATACCCTCTACAGGGTGCTGGAGGGTTCATGGGAGTTTGCCCAACCAATGCACATGTGCTTTGTGGATTTGGAGAAGGCATTCGACTGTGTCCCTCGCGGCATCTTGTGGAGGGTGCTCTGGGAGTATGGGGTTCGGGGCCCTTTGCTAAGGGCTACCCGGTCCCTGTACGACCGGAGCAGGAGCTTGGTTCGCATTGCCGGCAGTAAGTCAGACTTGTTCCCGGTGCATGTTGGACTCCGACAGGGCTGCCCTTTGTCACCGGTTCTGTTCATAACTTTTATGGACAGAATTTCTAGGCGCAGCCAGGGGCCGGAGGGGGTCAGGTTTGGGGACCACACAATTTCCTCTCTGCTCTTTGCGGATGATGTTGTCATGTTGGCCCCATCAGACCAGGACCTTCAGCATGCACGAGGACGGTTTGCAGCCGAGTGTGAAGCGGCTGGGATGAGAATCAGCACCTCCAAATCCGAGGCCATGGTTCTCAGTCGGAAAAGGGTGGTTTGCCCGCTTCAGGTTGGTGGAGAGTTCCTGCCTCAAGTGGAGGAGTTCAAGTATCTTGGGGTCTTGTTCACGAAGGATGGAACGGGAGATTGACAGACGGATCGGTGCAGCTTCTGCAGTAATGCGGTCGCTGTACCGGTCTGTCGTGGTGAAGAAGGAGCTGAGCCGTAAGGCGAAGCTCTCGATTTACCGGTCAATCTACGTTCCTACTCTCACCTATGGTCATGAGCTGTGGGTTATGACCGAAAGGACAAGATCCCGGATACAGGCGGCCGAAATGAGCTTTCTCCGCAGGGTGGCTGGGCGATCCCTTAGAGATAGGGTGAGAAGCTCAGTCACTCGGGAGGAGCTCAGAGTAGAGCCGCTGCTCCTCCACATCGAGAGGGGCCAGTTGAGGTGGCTCGGGCATCTTTTCCGGATGCCTCCTGGACGCCTTCCCGGGAAGGTGTTCCGGGCATGTCCCACCGGGAGGAGACCCCGGGGAAGACCTAGGACACGCTGGAGGGACTATGTCTCCCGGCTGGCCTGGGAACGCCTCGGTGTTCCCCCGGAAGAGCTGGAGGAAGTGTCTAGGGAGAGGGAAGTCTGGGCATCCCTGCTTAGACTGCTGCCCCCGCGACCCGGCCCCGGATAAGCGGAAGAAGATGGATGGATGGATGGATGGATGGATGGATGGATGTTTGTAGAAGTGGTTGAATAACAAGAGAATATAACATTCCTGATAATGAACATCCTTGTCTAATACCTCTACTGACCTCGAATGAAGCACATAAGAGCACTATTAAACTTAAACTTAAACTTCTCATTAAAACCAAAAGCTTCTAAAACATTCCATAGATAAGCATGCTAAACCTGATCAAACGCTTTCTCTTGGTCTAAAGACAACACACCACAATTGATATTAAATCATTTGGAAGCCTATATAATATCTCTAATTAAGGAAATATTGTCAAAGATTGACCTGTTTGGTACACAATAATATTGATCTAGATGGATCACCTGTCCTATTACTTAAATATATTCACATTAAATATGTGAAGATCTCAGCAATTAATAGAGATTTAGATGTTGATGTTTTATTATTTTGTTTGACCTTGATATTTTAAATTATAATAGACCTCAGATTACACAGTTTGATATCCAACAGTGTCATAATCATTTATAATGGATCTGAATTGCATAATAAGACACAAACATTTGAACTACTGTGTCATTTAGACACAAAGAGGCATCAAGAATCAGCTTATGAATCTCAACAATGGTGACGATTGAAACCTTCATGCTGCAATGCATGCTGGATATCTAGTCTTTGTGTAGTCTGGCTATCACCAGACCAAGCTCAATCTTAAGATTGAACATTAGTCTGGTGAGTCTGCTCTGTGTTTTCTCCTGCACGAGAGGCGTGATCAACGGGCATAGTTCAAATGACTCTGAACGCAATTGGATAGTCCTTCAACCAATCAGACCAATATAGTTGCTATATATGACTATAGCATGAGCACACAGTGAGGACGCTGTGAGGATACACTTTTAGCTCACTGTGAACTCGGATTGTGAACACATCACAGGTATCATGAGAGCTCATGGTGAGATCACTGAGAGATCAAATTGTTGACTGGGAGTGCCTCTCCATATTAAACTGGTTAAACGTAAATTAACTTAAACTTACCCTGCGGTATAAATGAACAGTGGTGATCCTAGATATTGTTTTTCTGCGATAGTGACGACCGCAACATGAGGCGTCTCCCGCTTGTTTGTGATCTGTAAACCCTCGCTTCCAAATTAATCTTGTTACTCACCATATTTATTTTATAATCTTTTACCCCTCCATGGCATATTTAAGTCCCACTTGAATGCTCCTCAACGAGAGGTGGTCCTTCTGCGTCCAAAATTTATCAAAAACATCTTGGGACAAGGTTTTCACACTGACAGCTGTCAATGTAAGACAATTAGCTCATTGTAAGACAGTTAGCAACTCCGTTTGTTTTTTCCCATTAATGTCAAAGCCTGTCCAGACAATTATTATGTCTATGAGCTGGTTAGAACAACTGTGTGCTATTCAGCATACTGTGCAGATAATTATGTGTTCATGAGCTCTTGGTATTATTTGTGTTTGTTGATTTATTGGTATTAACCATTAGTCATTATTTTTCAGCTGTTACTAACATCATAAGCCCCGATACAACAGTCACACCAGAGACGACCTCAGCTGGTAATGTACTCTGATGTTTCCTCTAATGGATTGTGTTTTGTCTGAATGTTTGTGGATCTGTAGAATTGAACAGATGTGTGAGTGTGTTTGTGTTTCAAGGTATAAACTAGGGGGGAAATTATGTCGTCACGTCGACGTTACGTCGAACTTGAGCGACTGAAAGGGAACCTGAATTTTGTAAAATCTTATTGAATCCTGGTAAAAAAATGGCCGCAGACAGATCCAGTCTTGCCTTAAAAATCAAGGGTTCATTCAGAAACCAAAAAATGGAATGCAAATTTTCTGTCTTTTGAATATGAATAAAACTCCAAATCTTGAAAAGATGCTGATAAAAAGACAACAATTTTAAAATATCCAAGCACTTAGGGTCCATTAAAAAAAAGAGGTTTATCTATTCCAAGGTTTCCAACAGTCCTGAGTAAAAACACAACTGGAAAGCTGCACTCCTTCTCTGGAGAAGAACCACTCCTTGGCCCCCTTCTTCTTTGGGCAAAAATAAAATACTCCCAAAAAAAGTCAACAAAATCCGCTTGAATCCCGGCCATCAATTTCACTGGAGGATCAATACAAACCAGTCTGTGCCATAAGAGTAAAGCGACCAAATTATTTACAATAAGTGTTCTTCCCCTATAAGACAGGTTGGGTAGAATCCACTTCCATTTGTCTAGACGACCTTTCACTCTTTGTAATAAATCATCCCAATTTTTTTGTAAGATATTATCATCTCCTAAAAAAAATAAAAAAATAATAATAATAATAACAAATCTCTGCAACCCTACCTATTTCAACTCAGACCTTCAGGAAGAATTGGTTTCCCTTCATTCCAATCCCCTAATAAAAATGCCCCACTTTTTTTTACAATTTACTTTTGCTGAAGACCATTTTCCAAAGTCTTCTATCAATTTAGATAAAACATATATGTCACTTTGTTTATTAATTATTATAAGGTCGTCGGCATAAGCTGATATACAAAAATTAACATCACAAAGTGGTATCCTAAAACCATCTAAATTCTTCCTAATTGTTTGTAGAAGTGGTTGAATAACAAGAGAATATAACATTCCTGATAATGAACATCCTTGTCTAATACCTCTACTGACCTCGAATGAAGCACATAAGAGCACTATTAAACTTAAACTTCTCATTAAAACCAAAAGCTTCTAAAACATTCCATAGATAAGCATGCTAAACCTGATCAAACGCTTTCTCTTGGTCTAAAGACAACACACCACAATTGATATTAAATAATTTGGAGGCCTATATAATATCTCTAATTAAGGAACTATTGTCAAAGATTGACCTGTTTGGTACACAATAATATTGATCTAGATGTATCACCTGTCCTATTACTTAAATATATTCACATTAAATATGTGAAGATCTCAGCAATTAATAGAGATTTAGATGGCAATGTTTTATTATTTTGTTTGACCTTGATATTTTAAATTATAATAGACCTCAGATTACACAGTTTGATATCCAACAGTGTCATAATCATTTATAATGGATCTGAATTGCATAATAAGACACAAACATTTGAACTACTGTGTCATTTAGACACAAAGAGGCATCAAGAATCAGCTTATGAATCTCAACAATGGTGACGATTGAAACCTTCATGCTGCAATGCATGCTGGATATCTAGTCTTTGTGTAGTCTGGCTATCACCAGACCAAGCTCAATCTTAAGATTGAACATTAGTCTGGTGAGTCTGCTCTGTGTTTTCTCCTGCACGAGAGGCGTGATCAACGGGCATAGTTCAAATGACTCTGAACGCAATTGGATAGTCCTTCAACCAATCAGACCAATATAGTTGCTATATATGACTATAGCATGAGCACACAGTGAGGACGCTGTGAGGATACACTTTTAGCTCACTGTGAACTCGGATTGTGAACACATCACAGGTATCATGAGAGCTCATGGTGAGATCACTGAGAGATCAAATTGTTGACTGGGAGTGCCTCTCCATATTAAACTGGTTAAACGTAAATTAACTTAAACTTACCCTGCGGTATAAATGAACAGTGGTGATCCTAGATATTGTTTTTCTGCGATAGTGACGACCGCAACATGAGGCGTCTCCCGCTTGTTTGTGATCTGTAAACCCTCGCTTCCAAATTAATCTTGTTACTCACCATATTTATTTTATAATCTTTTACCCCTCCATGGCATATTTAAGTCCCACTTGAATGCTCCTCAACGAGAGGTGGTCCTTCTGCGTCCAAAATTTATCAAAAACATCTTGGGACAAGGTTTTCACACTGACAGCTGTCAATGTAAGACAATTAGCTCATTGTAAGACAGTTAGCAACTCCGTTTGTTTTTTCCCATTAATGTCAAAGCCTGTCCAGACAATTATTATGTCTATGAGCTGGTTAGAACAACTGTGTGCTATTCAGCATACTGTGCAGATAATTATGTGTTCATGAGCTCTTGGTATTATTTGTGTTTGTTGATTTATTGGTATTAACCATTAGTCATTATTTTTCAGCTGTTACTAACATCATAAGCCCCGATACAACAGTCACACCAGAGACGACCTCAGCTGGTAATGTACTCTGATGTTTCCTCTAATGGATTGTGTTTTGTCTGAATGTTTGTGGATCTGTAGAATTGAACAGATGTGTGAGTGTGTTTGTGTTTCAAGGTATAAACTAGGGGGGAAATTATGTCGTCACGTCGACGTTACGTCGAACTTGAGCGACTGAAAGGGAACCTGAATTTTGTAAAATCTTATTGAATCCTGGTAAAAAAATGGCCGCAGACAGATCCAGTCTTGCCTTAAAAATCAAGGGTTCATTCAGAAACCAAAAAATGGAATGCAAATTTTCTGTCTTTTGAATATGAATAAAACTCCAAATCTTGAAAAGATGCTGATAAAAAGACAACAATTTTAAAATATCCAAGCACTTAGGGTCCATTAAAAAAAAGAGGTTTATCTATTCCAAGGTTTCCAACAGTCCTGAGTAAAAACACAACTGGAAAGCTGCACTCCTTCTCTGGAGAAGAACCACTCCTTGGCCCCCTTCTTCTTTGGGCAAAAATAAAATACTCCCAAAAAAAGTCAACAAAATCCGCTTGAATCCCGGCCATCAATTTCACTGGAGGATCAATACAAACCAGTCTGTGCCATAAGAGTAAAGCGACCAAATTATTTACAATAAGTGTTCTTCCCCTATAAGACAGGTTGGGTAGAATCCACTTCCATTTGTCTAGACGACCTTTCACTCTTTGTAATAAATCATCCCAATTTTTTTGTAAGATATTATCATCTCCTAAAAAAAATAAAAAAATAATAATAATAATAACAAATCTCTGCAACCCTACCTATTTCAACTCAGACCTTCAGGAAGAATTGGTTTCCCTTCATTCCAATCCCCTAATAAAAATGCCCCACTTTTTTTTACAATTTACTTTTGCTGAAGACCATTTTCCAAAGTCTTCTATCAATTTAGATAAAACATATATGTCACTTTGTTTATTAATTATTATAAGGTCGTCGGCATAAGCTGATATACAAAAATTAACATCACAAAGTGGTATCCTAAAACCATCTAAATTCTTCCTAATTGTTTGTAGAAGTGGTTGAATAACAAGAGAATATAACATTCCTGATAATGAACATCCTTGTCTAATACCTCTACTGACCTCGAATGAAGCACATAAGAGCACTATTAAACTTAAACTTCTCATTAAAACCAAAAGCTTCTAAAACATTCCATAGATAAGCATGCTAAACCTGATCAAACGCTTTCTCTTGGTCTAAAGACAACACACCACAATTGATATTAAATAATTTGGAGGCCTATATAATATCTCTAATTAAGGAACTATTGTCAAAGATTGACCTGTTTGGTACACAATAATATTGATCTAGATGTATCACCTGTCCTATTACTTAAATATATTCACATTAAATATGTGAAGATCTCAGCAATTAATAGAGATTTAGATGGCAATGTTTTATTATTTTGTTTGACCTTGATATTTTAAATTATAATAGACCTCAGATTACACAGTTTGATATCCAACAGTGTCATAATCATTTATAATGGATCTGAATTGCATAATAAGACACAAACATTTGAACTACTGTGTCATTTAGACACAAAGAGGCATCAAGAATCAGCTTATGAATCTCAACAATGGTGACGATTGAAACCTTCATGCTGCAATGCATGCTGGATATCTAGTCTTTGTGTAGTCTGGCTATCACCAGACCAAGCTCAATCTTAAGATTGAACATTAGTCTGGTGAGTCTGCTCTGTGTTTTCTCCTGCACGAGAGGCGTGATCAACGGGCATAGTTCAGATGACTCTGAACTCAATTGGATAGTCCTTCAACCAATCAGACCAATATAGTTGCTATATATGACTATAGCATGAGCACACAGTGAGGACGCTGTGAGGATACACTTTTAGCTCACTGTGAACTCGGATTGTGAACACATCACAGGTATCATGAGAGCTCATGGTGAGATCACTGAGAGATCAAATTGTTGACTGGGAGTGCCTCTCCATATTAAACTGGTTAAACGTAAATTAACTTAAACTTACCCTGCGGTATAAATGAACAGTGGTGATCCTAGATATTGTTTTTCTGCGATAGTGACGACCGCAACATGAGGCGTCTCCCGCTTGTTTGTGATCTGTAAACCCTCGCTTCCAAATTAATCTTGTTACTCACCATATTTATTTTATAATCTTTTACCCCTCCATGGCATATTTAAGTCCCACTTGAATGCTCCTCAACGAGAGGTGGTCCTTCTGCGTCCAAAATTTATCAAAAACATCTTGGGACAAGGTTTTCACACTGACAGCTGTCAATGTAAGACAATTAGCTCATTGTAAGACAGTTAGCAACTCCGTTTGTTTTTTCCCATTAATGTCAAAGCCTGTCCAGACAATTATTATGTCTATGAGCTGGTTAGAACAACTGTGTGCTATTCAGCATACTGTGCAGATAATTATGTGTTCATGAGCTCTTGGTATTATTTGTGTTTGTTGATTTATTGGTATTAACCATTAGTCATTATTTTTCAGCTGTTACTAACATCATAAGCCCCGATACAACAGTCACACCAGAGACGACCTCAGCTGGTAATGTACTCTGATGTTTCCTCTAATGGATTGTGTTTTGTCTGAATGTTTGTGGATCTGTAGAATTGAACAGATGTGTGAGTGTGTTTGTGTTTCAAGGTATAAACTAGGGGGGAAATTATGTCGTCACGTCGACGTTACGTCGAACTTGAGCGACTGAAAGGGAACCTGAATTTTGTAAAATCTTATTGAATCCTGGTAAAAAAATGGTCGCAGACAGATCCAGTCTTGCCTTAAAAATCAAGGGTTCATTCAGAAACCAAAAAATGGAATGCAAATTTTCTGTCTTTTGAATATGAATAAAACTCCAAATCTTGAAAAGATGCTGATAAAAAGACAACAATTTTAAAATATCCAAGCACTTAGGGTCCATTAAAAAAAAGAGGTTTATCTATTCCAAGGTTTCCAACAGTCCTGAGTAAAAACACAACTGGAAAGCTGCACTCCTTCTCTGGAGAAGAACCACTCCTTGGCCCCCTTCTTCTTTGGGCAAAAATAAAATACTCCCAAAAAAAGTCAACAAAATCCGCTTGAATCCCGGCCATCAATTTCACTGGAGGATCAGTACAAACCAGTCTGTGCCATAAGAGTAAAGCGACCAAATTATTTACAATAAGTGTTCTTCCCCTATAAGACAGGTTGGGTAGAATCCACTTCCATTTGTCTAGACGACCTTTCACTCTTTGTAATAAATCATCCCATTTTTTTTGTAAGATATTATCATCTCCTAAAAAAATAAATAATAATAATAATAATAATAATAAATCTCTGCAACCCTACCTATTTCAACTCAGACCTTCAGGAAGAATTGGTTTCCCTTCATTCCAATCCCCTAATAAAAATGCCCCACTTTTTTTACAATTTACTTTTGCTGAAGACCATTTTCCAAAGTCTTCTATCAATTTAGATAAAACATATATGTCACTTTGTTTATTAATTATTATAAGGTCGTCGGCATAAGCTGATATACAAAAATTAACATCACAAAGTGGTATCCTAAAACCATCTAAATTCTTCCTAATTGTTTGTAGAACAACTATAGGGGGATCACACTTCTCAGCCTCCCCGGGAAAGTATATTCCAGGGTACTGGAGAGGAGAATCCGGCCGATAGTAGAACCTCGGATTCAGGAGGAACAGTGTGGTTTTCGTCCTGGTCGTGGAACACTGGACCAGCTCTATACCCTCTACAGGGTGCTGGAGGGTTCATGGGAGTTTGCCCAACCAATCCACATGTGCTTTGTGGATTTGGAGAAGGCATTCGACTGTGTCCCTCGCGGCATCTTGTGGAGGGTGCTCTGGGAGTATGGGGTTCGGGGCCCTTTGCTAAGGGCTACCCGGTCCCTGTACGACCGGAGCAGGAGCTTGGTTCGCATTGCCGACAGTAAGTCAGACTTGTTCCCGGTGCATGTTGGACTCCGACAGGGCTGCCCTTTGTCACCGGTTCTGTTCATAACTTTTATGGACAGAATTTCTAGGCGCAGCCAGGGGCCGGAGGGGGTCAGGTTTGGGGACCACACAATTTCCTCTCTGCTCTTTGCGGATGATGTTGTCATGTTGGCCCCATCAGACCAGGACCTTCAGCATGCACGAGGACGGTTTGCAGCCGAGTGTGAAGCGGCTGGGATGAGAATCAGCACCTCCAAATCCGAGGCCATGGTTCTCAGTCGGAAAAGGGTGGTTTGCCCGCTTCAGGTTGGTGGAGAGTTCCTGCCTCAAGTGGAGGAGTTCAAGTATCTTGGGGTCTTGTTCACGAAGGATGGAACGGGAGATTGACAGACGGATCGGTGCAGCTTCTGCAGTAATGCGGTCGCTGTACCGGTCTGTCGTGGTGAAGAAGGAGCTGAGCCGTAAGGCGAAGCTCTCGATTTACCGGTCAATCTACGTTCCTACTCTCACCTATGGTCATGAGCTGTGGGTTATGACCGAAAGGACAAGATCCCGGATACAGGCGGCCGAAATGAGCTTTCTCCGCAGGGTGGCTGGGCGATCCCTTAGAGATAGGGTGAGAAGCTCAGTCACTCGGGAGGAGCTCAGAGTAGAGCCGCTGCTCCTCCACATCGAGAGGGGCCAGTTGAGGTGGCTCGGGCATCTTTTCCGGATGCCTCCTGGACGCCTTCCCGGGAAGGTGTTCCGGGCATGTCCCACCGGGAGGAGACCCCGGGGAAGACCTAGGACACGCTGGAGGGACTATGTCTCCCGGCTGGCCTGGGAACGCCTCGGTGTTCCCCCGGAAGAGCTGGAGGAAGTGTCTAGGGAGAGGGAAGTCTGGGCATCCCTGCTTAGACTGCTGCCCCCGCGACCCGGCCCCGGATAAGCGGAAGAAGATGGATGGATGGATGGATGGATGGATGGATGGATGTTTGTAGAAGTGGTTGAATAACAAGAGAATATAACATTCCTGATAATGAACATCCTTGTCTAATACCTCTACTGACCTCGAATGAAGCACATAAGAGCACTATTAAACTTAAACTTAAACTTCTCATTAAAACCAAAAGCTTCTAAAACATTCCATAGATAAGCATGCTAAACCTGATCAAACGCTTTCTCTTGGTCTAAAGACAACACACCACAATTGATATTAAATCATTTGGAAGCCTATATAATATCTCTAATTAAGGAAATATTGTCAAAGATTGACCTGTTTGGTACACAATAATATTGATCTAGATGGATCACCTGTCCTATTACTTAAATATATTCACATTAAATATGTGAAGATCTCAGCAATTAATAGAGATTTAGATGTTGATGTTTTATTATTTTGTTTGACCTTGATATTTTAAATTATAATAGACCTCAGATTACACAGTTTGATATCCAACAGTGTCATAATCATTTATAATGGATCTGAATTGCATAATAAGACACAAACATTTGAACTACTGTGTCATTTAGACACAAAGAGGCATCAAGAATCAGCTTATGAATCTCAACAATGGTGACGATTGAAACCTTCATGCTGCAATGCATGCTGGATATCTAGTCTTTGTGTAGTCTGGCTATCACCAGACCAAGCTCAATCTTAAGATTGAACATTAGTCTGGTGAGTCTGCTCTGTGTTTTCTCCTGCACGAGAGGCGTGATCAACGGGCATAGTTCAAATGACTCTGAACGCAATTGGATAGTCCTTCAACCAATCAGACCAATATAGTTGCTATATATGACTATAGCATGAGCACACAGTGAGGACGCTGTGAGGATACACTTTTAGCTCACTGTGAACTCGGATTGTGAACACATCACAGGTATCATGAGAGCTCATGGTGAGATCACTGAGAGATCAAATTGTTGACTGGGAGTGCCTCTCCATATTAAACTGGTTAAACGTAAATTAACTTAAACTTACCCTGCGGTATAAATGAACAGTGGTGATCCTAGATATTGTTTTTCTGCGATAGTGACGACCGCAACATGAGGCGTCTCCCGCTTGTTTGTGATCTGTAAACCCTCGCTTCCAAATTAATCTTGTTACTCACCATATTTATTTTATAATCTTTTACCCCTCCATGGCATATTTAAGTCCCACTTGAATGCTCCTCAACGAGAGGTGGTCCTTCTGCGTCCAAAATTTATCAAAAACATCTTGGGACAAGGTTTTCACACTGACAGCTGTCAATGTAAGACAATTAGCTCATTGTAAGACAGTTAGCAACTCCGTTTGTTTTTTCCCATTAATGTCAAAGCCTGTCCAGACAATTATTATGTCTATGAGCTGGTTAGAACAACTGTGTGCTATTCAGCATACTGTGCAGATAATTATGTGTTCATGAGCTCTTGGTATTATTTGTGTTTGTTGATTTATTGGTATTAACCATTAGTCATTATTTTTCAGCTGTTACTAACATCATAAGCCCCGATACAACAGTCACACCAGAGACGACCTCAGCTGGTAATGTACTCTGATGTTTCCTCTAATGGATTGTGTTTTGTCTGAATGTTTGTGGATCTGTAGAATTGAACAGATGTGTGAGTGTGTTTGTGTTTCAAGGTATAAACTAGGGGGGAAATTATGTCGTCACGTCGACGTTACGTCGAACTTGAGCGACTGAAAGGGAACCTGAATTTTGTAAAATCTTATTGAATCCTGGTAAAAAAATGGTCGCAGACAGATCCAGTCTTGCCTTAAAAATCAAGGGTTCATTCAGAAACCAAAAAATGGAATGCAAATTTTCTGTCTTTTGAATATGAATAAAACTCCAAATCTTGAAAAGATGCTGATAAAAAGACAACAATTTTAAAATATCCAAGCACTTAGGGTCCATTAAAAAAAAGAGGTTTATCTATTCCAAGGTTTCCAACAGTCCTGAGTAAAAACACAACTGGAAAGCTGCACTCCTTCTCTGGAGAAGAACCACTCCTTGGCCCCCTTCTTCTTTGGGCAAAAATAAAATACTCCCAAAAAAAGTCAACAAAATCCGCTTGAATCCCGGCCATCAATTTCACTGGAGGATCAGTACAAACCAGTCTGTGCCATAAGAGTAAAGCGACCAAATTATTTACAATAAGTGTTCTTCCCCTATAAGACAGGTTGGGTAGAATCCACTTCCATTTGTCTAGACGACCTTTCACTCTTTGTAATAAATCATCCCATTTTTTTTGTAAGATATTATCATCTCCTAAAAAAATAAATAATAATAATAATAATAATAATAAATCTCTGCAACCCTACCTATTTCAACTCAGACCTTCAGGAAGAATTGGTTTCCCTTCATTCCAATCCCCTAATAAAAATGCCCCACTTTTTTTACAATTTACTTTTGCTGAAGACCATTTTCCAAAGTCTTCTATCAATTTAGATAAAACATATATGTCACTTTGTTTATTAATTATTATAAGGTCGTCGGCATAAGCTGATATACAAAAATTAACATCACAAAGTGGTATCCTAAAACCATCTAAATTCTTCCTAATTGTTTGTAGAACAACTATAGGGGGATCACACTTCTCAGCCTCCCCGGGAAAGTATATTCCAGGGTACTGGAGAGGAGAATCCGGCCGATAGTAGAACCTCGGATTCAGGAGGAACAGTGTGGTTTTCGTCCTGGTCGTGGAACACTGGACCAGCTCTATACCCTCTACAGGGTGCTGGAGGGTTCATGGGAGTTTGCCCAACCAATCCACATGTGCTTTGTGGATTTGGAGAAGGCATTCGACTGTGTCCCTCGCGGCATCTTGTGGAGGGTGCTCTGGGAGTATGGGGTTCGGGGCCCTTTGCTAAGGGCTACCCGGTCCCTGTACGACCGGAGCAGGAGCTTGGTTCGCATTGCCGACAGTAAGTCAGACTTGTTCCCGGTGCATGTTGGACTCCGACAGGGCTGCCCTTTGTCACCGGTTCTGTTCATAACTTTTATGGACAGAATTTCTAGGCGCAGCCAGGGGCCGGAGGGGGTCAGGTTTGGGGACCACACAATTTCCTCTCTGCTCTTTGCGGATGATGTTGTCATGTTGGCCCCATCAGACCAGGACCTTCAGCATGCACGAGGACGGTTTGCAGCCGAGTGTGAAGCGGCTGGGATGAGAATCAGCACCTCCAAATCCGAGGCCATGGTTCTCAGTCGGAAAAGGGTGGTTTGCCCGCTTCAGGTTGGTGGAGAGTTCCTGCCTCAAGTGGAGGAGTTCAAGTATCTTGGGGTCTTGTTCACGAAGGATGGAACGGGAGATTGACAGACGGATCGGTGCAGCTTCTGCAGTAATGCGGTCGCTGTACCGGTCTGTCGTGGTGAAGAAGGAGCTGAGCCGTAAGGCGAAGCTCTCGATTTACCGGTCAATCTACGTTCCTACTCTCACCTATGGTCATGAGCTGTGGGTTATGACCGAAAGGACAAGATCCCGGATACAGGCGGCCGAAATGAGCTTTCTCCGCAGGGTGGCTGGGCGATCCCTTAGAGATAGGGTGAGAAGCTCAGTCACTCGGGAGGAGCTCAGAGTAGAGCCGCTGCTCCTCCACATCGAGAGGGGCCAGTTGAGGTGGCTCGGGCATCTTTTCCGGATGCCTCCTGGACGCCTTCCCGGGAAGGTGTTCCGGGCATGTCCCACCGGGAGGAGACCCCGGGGAAGACCTAGGACACGCTGGAGGGACTATGTCTCCCGGCTGGCCTGGGAACGCCTCGGTGTTCCCCCGGAAGAGCTGGAGGAAGTGTCTAGGGAGAGGGAAGTCTGGGCATCCCTGCTTAGACTGCTGCCCCCGCGACCCGGCCCCGGATAAGCGGAAGAAGATGGATGGATGGATGGATGGATGGATGGATGTTTGTAGAAGTGGTTGAATAACAAGAGAATATAACATTCCTGATAATGAACATCCTTGTCTAATACCTCTACTGACCTCGAATGAAGCACATAAGAGCACTATTAAACTTAAACTTAAACTTCTCATTAAAACCAAAAGCTTCTAAAACATTCCATAGATAAGCATGCTAAACCTGATCAAACGCTTTCTCTTGGTCTAAAGACAACACACCACAATTGATATTAAATCATTTGGAAGCCTATATAATATCTCTAATTAAGGAAATATTGTCAAAGATTGACCTGTTTGGTACACAATAATATTGATCTAGATGGATCACCTGTCCTATTACTTAAATATATTCACATTAAATATGTGAAGATCTCAGCAATTAATAGAGATTTAGATGTTGATGTTTTATTATTTTGTTTGACCTTGATATTTTAAATTATAATAGACCTCAGATTACACAGTTTGATATCCAACAGTGTCATAATCATTTATAATGGATCTGAATTGCATAATAAGACACAAACATTTGAACTACTGTGTCATTTAGACACAAAGAGGCATCAAGAATCAGCTTATGAATCTCAACAATGGTGACGATTGAAACCTTCATGCTGCAATGCATGCTGGATATCTAGTCTTTGTGTAGTCTGGCTATCACCAGACCAAGCTCAATCTTAAGATTGAACATTAGTCTGGTGAGTCTGCTCTGTGTTTTCTCCTGCACGAGAGGCGTGATCAACGGGCATAGTTCAAATGACTCTGAACGCAATTGGATAGTCCTTCAACCAATCAGACCAATATAGTTGCTATATATGACTATAGCATGAGCACACAGTGAGGACGCTGTGAGGATACACTTTTAGCTCACTGTGAACTCGGATTGTGAACACATCACAGGTATCATGAGAGCTCATGGTGAGATCACTGAGAGATCAAATTGTTGACTGGGAGTGCCTCTCCATATTAAACTGGTTAAACGTAAATTAACTTAAACTTACCCTGCGGTATAAATGAACAGTGGTGATCCTAGATATTGTTTTTCTGCGATAGTGACGACCGCAACATGAGGCGTCTCCCGCTTGTTTGTGATCTGTAAACCCTCGCTTCCAAATTAATCTTGTTACTCACCATATTTATTTTATAATCTTTTACCCCTCCATGGCATATTTAAGTCCCACTTGAATGCTCCTCAACGAGAGGTGGTCCTTCTGCGTCCAAAATTTATCAAAAACATCTTGGGACAAGGTTTTCACACTGACAGCTGTCAATGTAAGACAATTAGCTCATTGTAAGACAGTTAGCAACTCCGTTTGTTTTTTCCCATTAATGTCAAAGCCTGTCCAGACAATTATTATGTCTATGAGCTGGTTAGAACAACTGTGTGCTATTCAGCATACTGTGCAGATAATTATGTGTTCATGAGCTCTTGGTATTATTTGTGTTTGTTGATTTATTGGTATTAACCATTAGTCATTATTTTTCAGCTGTTACTAACATCATAAGCCCCGATACAACAGTCACACCAGAGACGACCTCAGCTGGTAATGTACTCTGATGTTTCCTCTAATGGATTGTGTTTTGTCTGAATGTTTGTGGATCTGTAGAATTGAACAGATGTGTGAGTGTGTTTGTGTTTCAAGGTATAAACTAGGGGGGAAATGATGTCGTCACGTCGACGTTACGTCGAACGTGAGCGACTGAAAGGGAACCTGAATTTTGTAAAATCTTATTGAATCCTGGTAAAAAAAATGGTCGCAGACAGATCCAGTCTTGCCTTAAAAATCAAGGGTTCATTCAGAAACCAAAAAATGGAATGCAAATTTTCTGTCTTTTGAATATGAATAAAACTCCAAATCTTGAAAAGATGCTGATAAAAAGACAACAATTTTAAAATATCCAAGCACTTAGGGTCCATTAAAAAAAGAGGTTTATCTATTCCAAGGTTTCCAACAGTCCTGAGTAAAAACACAACTGGAAAGCTGCACTCCTTCTCTGGAGAAGAACCACTCCTTGGCCCCCTTCTTCTTTGGGCAAAAATAAAATACTCCCAAAAAAAGTCAACCAAATCCGCTTGAATCCCGGCCATCAATTTCACTGGAGGATCAATACAAACCAGTCTGTGCCATAAGAGTAAAGCGACCAAATTATTTACAATAAGTGTTCTTCCCCTATAAGACAGGTTGGGTAGAATCCACTTCCATTTGTCTAGACGACCTTTCACTCTTTGTAATAAATCATCCAAATTTTTTTGTAAGATATTATCATCTCCTAAAAATTTAAAAAAAAAAATAAAAAAAATAATAAATCTCTGCAACCCTACCTATTTCAACCCAGACCTTCAGGAAGAATTGGTTTCCCTTCATTCCAATCCCCTAATAAAAATGCCCCACTTTTTTTTACAATTTACTTTTGCTGAAGACCATTTTCCAAAGTCTTCTATCAATTTAGATAAAACATATATGTCACTTTGTTTATTAATTATTATAAGGTCGTCGGCATAAGCTGATATACAAAAATTAACATCACAAAGTGGTATCCTAAAACCATCT